>NC_043984.1:10561001-10668001 GCF_902150065.1 Myripristis murdjan | reverse complement strand
TGGGGGGGTGGGGGGGGGGGGGGGGGGGGGGGGGGGGGGGGGGGGGGGTGAACATGACATAAGAGATAGAAGGCACAAGAGACAGAGAGAAAGAGAGGCAAAAAACAGAGATAGAGATAAGAAGGGAAAACAACTGTATGTACACCACAATCACAAAATAGTCCATGCAGAAATGTACTCAGTCTAGCTGTGATATGCCATTTTAAAGCTCTGTCCTCCCTTTCTCAGGGACTCATGTGATGGAGGGGTCAGGGCGCATGGTGGTGACGGCTGTTGGGGTCAACTCTCAGACTGGAATCATCTTCACTCTGCTGGGGGCTGGAGTGGAGGAAGAAGAAAAGAAAGAAAAGAAAGGTATGCCTTTGTGTCTCTACATCTCCTTGCTATACCTGTGTTGATTACTGTACCTATTGTTTTTTAAACCACATCCAACAAAACGTTTCCGTATTTATCTCAGGAGTATTTAGGTACATTTTCTGTCAGTGTTTCTTGGCCATGTTCCCTCACAAAAACCCCTTTTATTGCATTACCTTATGTGCTGAGAATGTGCCTAGGCTTTTGCACAACATTGTGTTTAGCTTTCTTTGTCATTAGAGACTTATAAACCAATAAACAGAACCATGAACAAAATTTTACTTAATTCTTGTGCACAATAATGTAACTTTTATTCACCTTTGTAGTATATATAGTAAATCACTGACATTTAGCTGCCTGTGGCCAAGAGCCTTTGCAGAATGCCTGTATGAAATAAGTGGTGCAGTAGTGAGCTGCAGTGTTCAGGTTCTGTGGGTTCAGGTGCATTATTGTCCTTGCTCTCTTATCGTCCCAAAACCGCCTCACAGGAGGGGCAATGGAGGATGGACACCAGAATGCAGGTAGAGTATCACCTTTCTGTGATCCCACAATCCTAACCTGGACGTGGTACTTGGCCATTTGACCTGTAACCCCCAGTAACCCCTAGTAAGCCACTGCGACTCCCCATCTCCCTAATGCGCACACACCAACCCCTTAAAACTCCTAAACCCTTGCCCCAGCCTAGCTCCTCACTTAAAAAGAGAAGCCTCATCACCACAACATTGCATCTTTTTAAGTGTCACAATCCATAATCCTTTCCCCTTTTCACAGGCTGTGATCTCATCAAACTTAACCTGCTAGCATTCAACACCATGCCTGAATTGTTGAATGCCATTAAGAAAGACAGATTGGTGCTGTGTTACAGAACAATGAGATGACCGTCAACCTCACAAATGTACACACATGTATTAGCAGTAGCATTAGCAATGAGAAGAGACTGTAGCTTTTTTGTAAGATAAGACCCAGAGAGAGAGAGATGAGATGTTAAACTGTTATTTGTTTATCATTTTTGCTGGTCCATTTGCTACCGTTACTTCTTTGAACAGCTTTTTTTCTGAGTAAGTAGGTTGCCCCATTGCCTGCATAATGTATAGCACACACCGGAGAGGAAGTCTCTGCTTTGAAGCATTTTGTTTCACTGCTGTCTCTCCCACTTGCCTAATGTGCTGAATTAGCTGCTTAGATTCATGTCTTCAATAGATGATGCCCATTAGGTTTGGACTTCTAGGCCAACCAGGACTGGACAGGATGTACTCATGTTTTTTTTCTGTATTAGTATTACTCATTACATTTTCCCTCAAATTAAAATTCTCTTTTTACTTTTATCTAATTTTTAGTTTTTTTTTTTTTTCCATTTTGTTGCCATATAAGGTAATTTCTCAGTTTGGATTGAGTATCACATTATACAAGACAACAGAAAATATTTCATGCCCTACAAAGGATACAGTTGCCCTTTGCGCCAGCCACTATCAAATGTGTGATCATCTTTGACTTATTTTGCAGTGCCTCTCCTTGGGCTAATTATAATTTTGATTATATGGAAATGCAACAATGAAAGTCATTAGATCAGTGGTGTCTGAGATATTGTGCAAAACAAGAACCAACAAACAAATGAACAATGATGCATCCAATCTGAGCTCCAGGAAGTGGTCAGTGTACTGTCTGAATGTAACTTGAATGCACTTCCGTGCTCTCTTGGTCAAGACCCTTAAAGTTCTGTCAGCTTTGTCAAAATAATTGCTATTGTTGTTTCAAAGGTAGGAATTACCATCACTGATCAAAGATAGACTAAACTACTTTTGTGCGAGCACTGTAAAGCTTCCAAACTGTCAGTCAAGCCAATATGCATGTACCAGTTAAAGGTGAATGCACCATCAGTAGGAAAATGAGTTCATGTTTTCAGAATTGAAGGGACATGTATGTATGTATGACACCGACCTCCATGGTCTTACTTTACCCTGCACAGTTTTACTGTGAAGTCTCAGGTGACTTAAATCTTAACCTGTAAGTTTGATCACATTGGAAAGTCTACCTTTAGATGGTCCATGCAAATGCTGTTTTTTTCTTTCTTTTTTGTCTGTTTTTTTTTTTTCTTTTTTCTTTTTAGTTACTTAGCTCTGCTCAAATTATGATTTCCTGATGCTAAATGACATGACATGAATAACATGGTTGAAATAGACTTCAAATGCCCTAGAGGAAAACTATAGTCCAAAACCGTTTATATAGAATATATCACAAATTTAATACAATAGAACACATTTAATTCATTATGCATTCTACATTCTAAGTACCTACCTTGGGGTGAAAATGGCAGTTGCCTCAGTTAATTTAGCTTACAGTACATTTAACTTCTTTCAAGCTCTGGTTTCACCGTTGAGGGAGGAACTGGCCCCCTTTCTTTCTGCCCCATATGCCATTTTGTTGTGTTGTGATTTTTCATATGATATGTTCATATTTTATGTTTCATGTCTGTCCAGTGTTACACTTGTTATATTTACATTTTACAAATGGAGTGACCTATTGTAAATCACACTAATTGCACAGTACATGTACAATTCATAGAGTATGACACCACACGCTAGTCTTGACATGCAGTCTACATATCTGAATCTCTTAACCATGCTATAACCATGTTATTTCTGTTCACTGTTGTGCTCTGTGTGTATGTGTGCACACGTACGTACATACGTGGTTGTGTGTTTGTGTGTGTGCGTGCTTGTGTGTGTGATTGTCTGTTTCATTCATGTTTGGCCTTCATTGTTACTGGCTAGACCGCTCCCATCCCTCTACCCACCCCATCGCCACTATAGCCACGGATGGGGCTGCAGGCATTAATGCCCCTGGCAGTGCCAGCCTAATTAATGGTAGGTTGACATCAACTCTGAACTCTGACCTCTCTCTGTTGTGCTTTTTGATTCCTCCTACCTCCCATTCTCCACTTGCCTCCTACCATGGGTGCTCACTTTTCTTCTGCCTTATTTTCCTGTTGTGTCGAACCCTTTTTTGCTCATGCTGTAATCCCTTTTAAATGCATGCCCACTGACAATGTAGAAATTAATTTCTTTCATTTACCTTCATCGTATCCTCTTTCCCTGTTCTACCGTTGTAGGAAAAATCTTATGACTGAGGTATTTTATGGTCCAACATTGAATGAAATGAATGCTTATAGGCTCTTCTTTAGGTCTGTGATGATGCTTTGAGGTAGCTGACTCTCTTGATATTCATTCCCAGAGAAGACATTGTAAAAGCTAACTAAGTCTTAGGACATGTGAAATGAGATTTTATTAATGGTACCTTAGGGACATAATCCTTTTTTTCTGTTGGTGCATTAAAAGATGGGTTGATGATGCTGTCTGTGGTGATTGGCTTTCACCACAGATTTCCAGCAGCAGACTGGGCAGCAGAACAAAATGGTGGCGACAGCACAGGGCCATCTTCCCTGAGTTGCAGCCTGTTTCTGGGTGTCCTCTGGGATCACTTGGTGCAAATGCCACAGTCCATTTTTGTGTTTTCTAGATGAGATGTAAAAGATTAACTTTATCCAGTGGTGCGCTGGGCTCTCTTATCTTTGTCTCCTTGGAGAGTAGTCCCAAAGTGTTTAAGGCAGGAAGGGAGTGTTTTGCACTGTAATGGTGACCTTGTGCTGTCCTGGGCCAGGGTTGGCACAACAGGCCCATTTGTCATCTCCAGCTTTATTGTGACTCCAGGGAAATGACTAGATGTAGAAGCTGAGGTGAAACAAGTCCCATTGTCCACATACATAATGCCTGAAGCAAAGATAGCCTCCACTTGAGTATTTTATTTATGTATTTATTCATTTCCCTTTTTGATTAATGTTACTAGGGCTTGTGATTTTGCATAGTCCCCAGTCCCAACCCTGAGGAAAAGAGTGCAGATTTCCATTATCTTAGCCTGGGTAAATAATAGGATAAATGCTATATAATTAATGTTGTTTAATAAATACATAATTTATACACTTTGTGTATAAGTATAATAAGTGGATTCTTTCAGATTCTGCCACATTACTTTCTTATCATCTAAATGTTGAATAACAATACAATTGATAATTCAAATGATTATGTTGGATTTAAATGTAAATTTGGGTGGGACGGTTACTGCACATTTTTCTGCAAAGCCATGTGGATGCTGTTCTTTTTCCTCATAAAAAATCAATAATTACATATATAAAACAAATGCACATTTGACTGAAATCCAATTCATGTGTATGCAGGATCCAGCACCATGATAAATTCCCTGTCCCTGAACTTAGATTTCGATTTTCCTCCAGTTGTTCTTATGTAACTTCACCATGTGGGAGGATTTTCTTCCTTCAGGCTTTCTCCATCTTTCTCTCTCTCTCTCTCCCTCTCTCTCTCTCTCTCTCTCTCTCTCTCTCGCTCTCCTCCCTCCCCTCTCTCCCTCTCTCTCTCTCTCTTTCTCTCTCATGTTCACATCTCCACTCCCCTTCTGTTTAAGTGTGTTATCTTGCATGCGCTTTCTGAGTTTTTCTCCTATGCATGCTGTCTCTTGTTTGTGTGTGTGTGTGTGTATATATATATATGTGTGTGTGTGTGTGTGTGTGTGTGTGTGCGCGCGCCACGCGCGTGTCTATGTGTGTTTGTGGTGTTCTCTCCCTCACACTGTCAGTGTTCACTGTGTGATACTGTATCTTTGTCTTGATACCTCATTTATATCTTGATGGTTTGACTGGTATTGTTGATAATGTGCGTGGAATTACCTGTGCTCATATTGTGAGTATGTCACTCAAAATGATATTTAGAAACAAGAACATCCACCAGAGACTGAGCAGTTTGTTCACTGTCAGCTTAAATACTATCAAACTGAAGATACCTTTTGATGCCATGCACAGAAGACATTTTACTTCAGAAAGGCCCATCAAAAAACATTTCTGAAATAATACTGTATACACTTGCACAATTAGACAACTTTTGTGAGACCCCTTTTCCCTATAAACATGTAAAACTCAATCTATCATACCACATGTCTCTGATTAGTGATACAGTGGACTTCAGTTAGTCATTGTTACATTACCACTTTATCAGCTACATTACCTCACTAACATATCACCACACCGCAAGCCTCTATGTAATTGTCACAGAGATGTTGTATTAAAGGTCATTTTCCTGTCTTCCTGTTTTTAATTTTGGTTTTCACTGTCTGTATTGTCTCTGTGTTGACTGTTTGTTGACTTGTTTGCCTTGGTTATTTTTGTTGTTATTGTCTTGTATGTCTCCATAATAGGTAAAATGCAGGATGGCAATATGGAGAGCAACCAGATTAAAGGTAACCAACCATATCTCTGTCACTCTCTCCTTCACCTCTGCCTCTTCCCTTCCTCCTCTTGCTCCTCTTTCTCCCTTTCCTCATCTTTTCTCTATGATATGCAATGGAAGCCTTGGGTCAAATGCAGATAGTAAATAATACAGTGGTTAAACCTGCATAACATTTTGTATTCTTAATACAGTAGATGTAGATCATACAGTAGGACTTTTACAAAAGCTACCGCAGACTGTAACTCAATCCCATCTTAAGCATGGGAAACAATCAGAAGTAATATTTGACCCAGGTCTGGCCTACAGTCATATTAGGTTAGAAACTCTCTCTCTTCCACTCCGATCAACTGTCTGTCACTGAGGTGTTGTCCCTGATGTTTGTGCCGTTGTTGTTGTTTTTGTTGTGTTGTTGATTTGTCTGGTTCTCTTTGAGAGAACATCAACGTGTCCTGCAGCTATCAACCTCACTCTGGCTGTCCCCTTCCACTACGCTTAGACAAAAGTGACCTTTTTTGTGCCGTCCTTCAGTCATAAGCCTCATTGTGGCTCTCTCCTTCCACTGTCTAATAAATTGCCCTGGTCTTAGAAAGTCTTTAATTTAACATAAATTAGTTTTGGCTTACAAGGATGCTGTGGCATTTTTGAAGGTGAACTTGGTGAAGGTGAAGGTGAAGGTTACTTGTCACATAACAGGAGCAGGTTTTCTCCAGAAGACTGACATTTCAGTTAAAAAAAAAAAAAAGTATGTAGGCATCTTCAACACTCTCAGTTTAGTTGCTAAAAGCTCTAGCAAGTCAAAGTAGTGATGCCAATTCATTTTCCCCACTATAAGAAAAGTACATAATGAAATAAAAATAACAGGCCCAAAAGTCATAGTATCCCTTTAAGTCATATCATAAGTAATGGCATTAACATTTTGGTCTGTTGATGACTCATAAACTCAATAATTCAGCTTGAGCTGACTGAAGTTGCTGGAGGCAAAATAAATGGAGACCTCTTGCACCTCCAAAATCAGCGCAGGAATTGAATTTAATAACCAAAAACACTATGCCAACAGTTCAGCATTTAAAATGATGGACTTTTGTCAGAAGAATGTTTTGAATATATGTATATAAGTGTGTGATCTTGCTTTTCTACTGAGTTTGATATGTTGCTGCAACCCATGGTAAAGAAGATACAGACTCTGCCCTGTGTCACAGGGGTGGAAAAAATCAAACACAGTAGTCACAGTGTACAACACTTGCAAAAAGTGGTATTCAACAGTAAAAGGTTTTTTTTCATGAACAGCAAACATATGCTTCATTGTTGTTTTGAAACTGGGCTGAAAAGATGCTAGGTAATGGGTTGCATTAACGTGGCAACACTGTTCGCTAGGTCTTTAAGTGCTGCATTATGTGTGTGTGTGTGTGTGTGTGTGTGTGTGTCTGTCTGTCTGTCTGTCTGTCTGTCTGTCTGTTGACTTGTGTTTGCGTGAGGAGTGCTTGAGCACTGGTTTTACAGCTTGCACAGTATTCTGTAGGGGAGACCTTGAGGATATAGAGCCTTTTCTTGGTCGGAGATGTAAAAAAGACTTCCCTATGTAGATAAAATATTAGTTCATCTCTGCAGAATATAGATAGACATTACATGTGTGTACAGTAATATACATGTACCGTATGCAATGCACTGTACATGTACCTCTGTGTATTTATTTTTATTTGATGATCATTAAAGTTATGGACAATTTGTTGATAAATGGAAGTGGTTTTATTTTTTATTTATTTGTCTAGGACAAAGCTAGTCCTGCAAAAAATATGTTGCAATCTGTCTGTATTTTTTAATGTGTCACAGTCAGTGAGATTATTTGGGTCACTGCGATCAGATCCACACTGTATTGCATGTTATATTTTGGATTTATAGTGACAAATTCTGTATCATCATCATTGCAAGATGTGAGCTTTCAACAATAAGGCTATTTATTCAGGTAATAATTTCTAATGCTGTTTATTTGCCAGAATATTGCCACAGTACATGTTATGATTTCTGCATTGGTTGGATGCAAAAGCTAAATGGTTTTCCAGATAATCTTTGGGCCTAGTCTGGATCTTGGGTTTAGGACCAACCACAACTGAAATATGCATTTGTTCGTGGTGAAGATTACCTTTTTAGGAAGCAGCCGTTCCTACTGAAAGCCTTTCACTACAGAAAAAGCTTGATTCATCCTTGAATTTTTTTTTTTACAGTATGAGTGTGAAAATTTTATACATGATTTAGTTTGCATCTGTTCATGGGATGTTATGATGTTGCAGCCAGTCTCACCCTTGAGTGCTGAAAAGTGACTGTGTTCCTCCTCACTCCCCTGGTCTAACCCCATTTGTAACAGTACCGCTTTCTGTATCTTGTGGTGTTTACAGTGAAGAAGCAGGATGGAGCAGCCGCCATGGAGATGCAACCTCTGAAGAGTGCTGAAGGTGGAGAGACAGAGGAGAAGAGAGGAAGAAGGCAAGCATTCCCAAGAAAGAGAAGTCCGTTCTGCAAGGAAAGTTGACCAAGCTGGCTGTCCAGATTGGCAAAGCAGGTATATCAAAGGGCACATTGATAGGATCATTACTCGTTCAGTCAAATTGGGGACATCAAAGCATTGGACCATCATTCTGTCCATCAAAGCAAGGCAATACTCTGATCCATCACTCACTCAATCAAAGCAGTTCCAAGTTCACAAAGACTAAAAAGTATCTGAATGATACTTCAGGCATTTTCAAGTTGAACTGTGGAAGAGAATTTATGACATATGGTATAACCTCTTACAGAATTTACCCTGAGCCTGTTCATTATGTATTGGACATGTTCATGCCTTTAACAGTTTTGGAAAATTGTTTTTCAAGCTCTATCTGACATTTTACTGTATTCTAATGAACTAAATGCACTTTTTGGTCTTACCGCAAACAAACACATATCAAAATCTATTCTGCAGATTGCCATGAAAAAGCACATTTACGCTTCCCAGACAACGAACCCTCTCAATTTTCATGACTTCATGACGTTTTCTGCAACATCACCCTCAGGCACAAATGTCAGCTTTGTACACAAGATATTATGAAACGTAATTAGTGGATTGCCATGATATTTTGAGAGTGTATTCATATTTCCCAAAGGAAGATTCCTCCTGATTCTGGTGAAGGTGTGAGTTTTCATCTATAGCACAATTGCCCTTTGACTAGAATCTGATATTTCAAAATCTGTTTGGCAGTTTTTCATGAAATTTGCTGAGCACATACATGCTACCAAGACTCTCGGGCCCCATTCTCTTACAGCTTGCCTTACTCCATCATACATTACACCAGCTGGGCACCAGCAGCAAAAAGTGTCCTTGTTGTATTCAGTAATGAGCTATATTACAGGGTCTTTCAGTTTTGGATGGGATTAAAATACTGGATAATGGTAGGGTTGGGGATGGGTCTGCATGTGTGGTGGAATGTGTGTAGGGTCAATAGGATGTTTGAGGTGTATGTACAAGAGGTATGCAGACATGTATGTAGCGAGGTCAACCATATCAGATTGCATGAATCCATGACAACTAACTGGTACCGTAAAACTAGCAAATCGAATTTTGAGAAAAAAAAAAAAAACTGTGGAAGAGCTTCGTTTCTCAACACTTGAAAGAAATTTTTAAAAGCCTGTCCTGTGCATGTCCCAGTAGCTCAGCTGGTGTACCACTTGTTACGGCTGAGTCCTGATCACAGCGTGCTTGGTTCAAATCTGCCCTTTGATACATTTCATCCCCTCTCTCCCCTGCCTTTCTTGTCTCTCTGCTGTAACTATCAAGCAAGCAGAAATGCCAAGAAAATAATCTTTAAAAAACCTATCCTATAGAGTCATAATTAGCCCTACAGGACAGGACAAGTACTAAATTAACTAATTTAGCACACATGCAATAGGTATACCCAAGCATATCTTTACAGTAACAGATGCCCAGATGCCAGTACACCCACAGTGTTGATGTCCTCCCAACAGCAGTATAGTAGGATTACTCCTGAAAAATGTGTGTAATAGCCAAATTACATAACTAAATCATTAAAATATGCAAATGCACAAAAGATTCAGGAGCAGTGTGGACACATGGACTCACAGGCTGATGAAAGGTAGAGCCACCAGCATCTCCAAAATGTTCCCAAACAGCTATCTGGGAGCTTCAAAGAGCCTCAGTGTCAAGGCATTCTTTGAGAAGCAGCATTTCTTTGTAAGGAGCTGAAGGAGCTTCTCATTTTTAGAGAATCCCTTCAAGAATCTGTGTTTTTTCTTTGCAGTATGCAATTGCATCACAGTATTGGCCTGAGTGATAGAATGAGGACATGGTGTCAGAACAATGAAATACCATGGATGGATTATAAAATAGCTTACAGGCTGCCTGTAAGATCATATGGTGCTGCTGTCGGTCTAGCAGAAGATGTTTGGGTTCAATTGAGTCACGGCTTGTGACCATTTAGCCTGGATGCTTGTCTGTATGTGCTGAACCCTCCTCTAGCTCATACACTCCATTCATACAGTGAGGATCAAGGCTTGGGATCCTGATTCAGAATCAAACTCCTTGAAAAGTAAAAAAAAAAATCATCTAGATGGATTATTATATGGTTGATTGTCCCTTCTCCAAACTCCCAGGTAGAAAACAATGAAAAAAAAAAAAATTAAATGCCTGATTTAGCTTCTTTTTGAACTTACATACAATGGGAATATAGAGCCACAGTTTCTGAGCACCATTTGTAAAATTGTCATGTAGATTTTATCCATTATGGGAATGTTCTACTTAAGGTTAACTTTTTGAAGATGCTAAGCAGTTAGATAGATAGATAGATAGATAGATAGATAGATAGATAGATAGATAGATAGACTTTATTGATCCCAAACTGGGAAATTCCCAAACAAACTGGGAAATTCCAGTTTGTTTTGTCAATTCTGTCATGTTTGAGAGGACAGCATGTGTTCATTACAAAAACTGTTTATATGTGTTTGTTTATTGTTGGTGTGTCATTATTTGTCAGCTACTGGGTTTTTTGAGGATGTATTATTTGCATTTATGTATTATGTATTTTTTGCATTTATTTTCAAGTGAACCTCTTCTGAAATAGTTTAGCAGTCAAACACAAAACACTAGTAGCTGGTGAGCGAGCATGCTTACTTCAGTTTGGATACTGAAAAATGTCCTTAACTAATTGAAAACATATCTGTCTTCTTTTCTATATGAGTTAACTCTTTGTCAGTGGGAGGCCTTGATTATTGAACTTGTTAACAAGCATCCCATTTGTTATACAAACATTTGCATTTTTTAAACCCTCTCTCTTAGCATGCTATCATATCTGTCTCTCCCTCTCCTCCTTCACTGTATATTGTCACAAATTCTTGTCAGTCCCATGCTTTCCACTTACCATATAATTTTTCACCCAGAAAATTTAGTAATATTTATTTTGTCATCTCTTTCAGTCTGGTCTTGTGCCATCAGGCTTGACAGTTGTCAGTGACAGCATTTTATTTTATTTATTTATTTATTTTTGTCTCCCTCTCATTACATGCTGTTATACTGCTGAGCTAAGACCTCCTGTACCTGTGTTTTTCAGGTTTGCTCATGTCGGCCATCACAGTCATCATCCTGGTCCTGAACTTTGCCATTGAAAACTTTGTGATAGACAAGCGCCCTTGGTTGCCAGAGTGTACACCTATCTACATCCAGTACTTTGTCAAGTTCTTCATCATCGGTGTAACTGTGTTGGTGGTGGCCGTGCCTGAGGGGCTGCCGCTGGCTGTCACAATCTCCCTGGCCTATTCTGTCAAGGTGAGGAATACATCCATTTTCTAACCCTTACTGCTGTATGCTGTAAAACTTAACCTGAACCTTAATCTCTGCTTAATACTTTTTTTTTTTTTTTTTTTTTTTGAGGACCAACAAAAAATTTCTGCTATACACCAGACTTCTGATCCTCACACAAAGAAATGTGTATCAAGGCCAATAAAAAATATTCAATTTTTAGTGTACAATTTTATGGTCAACATGCTCTTTCCTGCCAACAGAAAATGATGAAAGACAACAACCTGGTGCGCCACCTGGATGCATGCGAAACAATGGGCAATGCCACAGCCATCTGCTCTGACAAGACCGGCACGCTAACCACCAATCGCATGACGGCTGTGCAGTGTTACATAGGGGACGTCCACTACAAAGAAATCCCAGACCCCGGAGCTGTGCCACCAAAATCACTGGACTTACTGGTCAATTCTATTTCAGTCAACAGCGCCTACACCACTAAAATACTGGTAAGATATTGATACCTATAGTGGTAGCCATTGTAGAAATCCCTCTCCCAATTGACAAAGCATAAAATCAAGAGGCCTCTCCAAACAATTTAGTGCTCCAGCTACTAATACACTGGTATAAGATACTTACTAAGATTGTCAGCTGTATCCAAACAATATCAATAGCCAGTGTGTTATATATGCAATTCCAGCTTCACAGTTTCACATAAAACAAGCAACAAGTTGTCATGCAAAATGAACAGCATAAATAAAGGAAACAGGTGTCTGCACACACACACACACCACACACACACACATACAGCCCACATGGAGCAGCACCCCTCTCGCCTCTCACTCGCTATCTCCTATCACATTCTGTGTCTGTGTCTTTCGTGTCATGTTGAATAATTTTGTCAGGCATGATGACATGTGCAGCAGAGCCTTCGCAACCAGCAGACGGTCAGGGCTGACAGAGGACCACACTAATACACAGTGTTGCTTCAAGAAACCTTGCATTGGCAAAGAAATTGAAAACTATTCCACTTACACAGTAAAAGATATTGATGAATGCACATCAAGGCCATCCAGTATAGCCTGTATTTTTTTCTGCTCCGTAGAAGTGACTGACATTGATTTAATAAATATAGAATGATAACATTAGCATTGTACTGTACCTGTTGCTTGTCAGATTCTGCCTTTAATTAATTTATATGTTTTTCTTGAATATTGCTATATTCAAGGGTGAAAACTACTGTGTTTTTTTTTTTTAATAAAAAATGCCAATAGTTAAACTTTATTTTAAAAAAAATTAATAATAATAAATCCCTTAATGTACCCATAATTCCATAGTTTTTTCATATTATCAGTGCTATAAGTGGTATGGAATATCTTTTTTTCCTCTCTTTTTCTCTCTGTCACACTTTCCTTATATTTTTACACCAATGCTTCAAATGTGGTACTCTCTTTGAACCCTATAAGAACATTTAAGGGTGATACTCTTTCAAACTAAAGCTTGTTTAGTTAAGACTTAAATATCTGTGCTGAGATACTTAAATCTCAGCCCTCTTTGTGTGAATGGTACAGCCACGAAACGACATTGAAAGTTTTGTATTGTCTACGTCTTGGCTCAGTAGGCAGTCAGCGTCCTTGGCTGCTGCTTTAATTCATCCAGCATTCACTCTACTCGTCACCTTGAGAATGGTTGTATAATTTTGTCTTATCTGATATTCAGAGCGTAGCAGACTGTAATTGAATCCAATCTATCTGAGTGCTTTAGATGGTCTGTTGTTTACAGTGAATCCAAGGAAATTAGATTTTCTATAAGCCAATTAGACTGCTAGCAATAAGAATTGTGTAAGATACATAGATAGATAGATAGATAGATTGACTGATTGATAGACAGAAACACAGCTGTGTGTATAGCATGCCTTCAGGCCAGTGGTATGTCTCTGAGACACTGTGGAGTCTAATGTAATTCCATATTCAAACATTTGGCAAAAATGTCCTTAGTTCAAAGAAGGCAAAGATCAGAATATCTTCAGAGCAACATGCTGCAGTAATCCCTTTCCTGGCATGATAGTGCACACACACCTGCATATGTACACACACACACACACCACACACACACAACCACACATACATAAACATGCACACACACCATCTGTGTGTCTGCCTGTCTGTCGCTACCTTAGTAAACCCATGTAGGGTCTATTCATTGATGGCTGACCAACTGACAAATGTCCTTATGGACCTTGCATAGAGAATGAGTTGAGCAGGCAGGACATCTGCGAGAAAACAGGATCCCACAGATTTCACTTCCTGCCCCTCAAGGCATGATCACAGTCTGAGTGAAAACAGAGTGTTTGTCTCTGGGTTTCCAAGATGGAGTGCAACATTTTGTGCTTACCGAGATTTAACTTCTCCTTGGTTCTTTTGACATAGATACACATGGGCCATCTGGGTACTTGTGGGGTAGATCTAGCTTGCTTGTGTAGCTCTAACTCTTTATCCCTGCAAGAATTACGAAGTTATTAATTCTTCTCATTTTAATAGAACAGATATCCACACATGCACATCCATGCAGTCCTTTGATTTGTTCAAGATATTTTTACATTTATGCTCCATCATACCTATTGCATGCTTAGTATGTGATCAAGAAATCAGACAAAATGCTGTTAGACAAAGATAACTTTTTTCCTATACATTATTGGATGTGGCTGAATATTTTCTGTTTTCATGTCATGAATAATTTTCCTTGGCTGAACTAAGTTACCTGCCATTTCTCATTTTCCACAGCATGTTTCTACTGTGACATGCTACAATAACAAGATACTATTCCTTCTCAAAAACCTGCAGGAATTCTCTGCTGCATTACATCAGAATACTCTCATAGCTGCTGAACATGACAGAATTTAGCACAGTCAGACTGTGGCTTAGATTGATTTTTACTCAGTTTTAAATCTCTCCATTCATAAAAGAGGTTACCTAATGAACCAAAATAGGCCCAGTAGAGATTTACCACAAAATTGAAATAAGACCAGTCTTCATCTATACTGGCCATATATGGTGCCTTCCAGCCAGTTTAGCCACATAGCTACCCACTTACTTAGCTACTCGCCATCCATATCCTACTTATATACATTTATCCATCCATCCTTATATACATTTATTCATCCATGCATGCATAGGCACATACATACATACATGCATGCATCCAACTGAGATAGTGCTTTTGATTGAAATGCAGGGAAGGAAGGAAGGAAGGAAGGAAGGAGGGAAGGAAGGAAGAAGAGGGAAAGAAGGAAGGAACAAAGATAGAGAGCAGGAGACAAAAGGGAGACACATTTTTGAGGAGTATTCAGAGCATCCCTCCTTCCCCTGGCAGCCCCCACTCTCTTAGAGCCACTCCAGGCTTGCAGTATGCTGGCTGGTTTGTTCTTATATAAGAAGCCAATGCTGTGGGATGCCAGGTGGCTATGGAAGTCTTTGATGGCCACCACACAAAGGCACAAAGGCAAAGAGGCAGGCTTTGATACCCATATCAGTCCCACCACTGCCTCTCTGGCTTCATAATACAGTGACTGGTATAGCTCTGCTTCTTCTGTCAGCACATACAGACTGAAAAGTGGAGGAGCTCATCCTCAAGGGGAAATACACCCATATTTACACAGTGCACACATGTGCACACTCATGTAGTATGTACTCACACATGCTTATAGACGTGTACTGTGTGTTTGCATAAAAACATATAACTTTTCATGTACTCTGGAGAGACAAACACACACAAACCAGTCTTCTGCGGTTTGTCTTGGATGTAATCATGCAGACAACTACTTATGCACACTACATAGCAATTTGTGAAAGCACACTCAGTGATTTCAATATACTGACGCTATTTTTCACAGAAGCATGTATCATCCCTGGCGGTATAAACTTTTCCACCATTGAATTAGGCCTAGTTTTGCTTTACTCTTCCTCTATCAACTTCTACTTCCTTTTCCTGTTCTTATATTGTCCCTTTTTGGTTCTGTTTGTGGCACATTGACATCTTCTATAGGAAAAACCCAGCACTAGCACATGCAGACATCATACATACACACCCCGCTATGCCCGGCGTACTGACACTGTGGGAGGGCAGGAGGTGTTCAGATCACAGGTGTGTGTTCTTGCAGCACAGTGGTGTATGTTTAGCATGACAGTGTGAGTATCCTGGGAGCTCAGGCTCATGTCATTTCAACCACCTGCTCAGGTCATTCCTCTGGTCAGAGGCACAAGAGATAGATAACACACACATGCACACACACACACACACACACACACCACACACACACCACACACATATACTCGCATACACACACAGATGTAAGGTGATGGATTTAATTGGCAATGACAATTAGGTCACTTATGTGGTAAACAATTACACTCAATATGTAACCATAGGATGCTGAACTACAGATAGAGAATAATTTGGTGTGCAGAAAATATGAAGAAAAAACAACATTAATCTCTGTACAGTGAGCAGTTTTTGATTTGTAATTATAATGAGCTGCCAAGCTTTTGTTCAATAGTGAGTTATGATTTTACATAATTGCTTCAGCTCCCTGAGCTTTTGTCTTGTGGATGTTGTGTGCTTGTTTGCACAAAGTCGGAAAAGAGCTGAGAATGCCTTGGACGTCTGTAGCTAGAAGCACCCAGTGTCTCCACATTTGCAATAGTTTGGACACTGAGATGCAAAGACACAGACAGAGGGTCAGAGAAAGAGACAGAAGTCCAATATGGAACAATGAACCCAAAAATGGCCTCTCATGTTCTGCTCCTCTCCTTTCCACTATTGAGGCCTATCTCTGTTTCTGTGTTCAGCACCTGCTTACAGACTTGACAGTGCTGCAGAGATGGCAGTGAAAGAAAAAAAATCATCACATTACAGCAACAATGTTTTGATCTCACAGAGGTACAGAGCTGAAAGAGCTGAAAGAGCTCCCTGTATTTCTCACACAAATGGCATGATGGATTTTGTCATGCTTTAGCAATTAAGTTTCTAATAGTTTTGGGAGAATAGTATCAGAATTTAATAGAATTGACACGCTTTCTCTCGCTTTTATATGTGGTGGTATTGCAGAAAATGAAAAAGAGAAGACGGTGGTATGTGTGTCTCATTGGGTAGAAATTTTGTAACAGTAGCTTTTTGTCTGCTTAGAGAGAAGAAAAGCAAATGCTTTTAGAGACCAAGAGACGTTGTTCTTGCCCCTTGTTTCTACCTCACCCATTTCAGCTACATTTTTAAATGTAATGTACACCACTTTAAACAGAAACACAGTCATGATAATCAGTGTAGCTTTCTCCACCATTTGCTGTTAACACGCTCAGGTCCGTCACACACATGTGCTGCATCTGTTTAGGATTCTAGTATATTTTCTAGGGGTGTAACGATACACAAAAATCACGGTTCAATACGTACCTCGGTTTTGAGGTCTTGATTCGATAATTTTCGTACAGTATGGGAACAAAATGCAAAACATAAAATTGCTTTAAACAAGCAATTTTATGTTTGTTAGGAACTTTTTGTAATATTATACAAAAAAAAAAAAATATATATATATATTATATATATATATATTAATATAATATATATATATACACTACTCACAAAAAGTTAGGGATATTTGGCTTTTGGGTGAAATTTATGGAAAAAGTAAAATGTTCACGCTGCAGTGATATTATATCATGAAAGTAGGGCATTTAAGTAGAAGCATACACTGGTGATTTCCTCATCTCAAACAATTTCTTGAAACAAAAGCCAACAACAGTGGTGGTATACCACAACAAAAAATGTTAGTGTCAATAACTTGTCATGTGCCCTTGAGCATCAATTACAGCTTGACAACGACGTCTCATGCTGTTCACAAGTCGACTTATTGTCTGCTGAGGCATGGCATCCCACTCTTCTTGAGGGGCGGCCCTCAGGACATTGAGGTTCTGGGGTACAGAGCTCCGAGCCTCTACACGCGACTCAGCTGATCCCATAGGTTTTCTATGGGATTCAGGTCTGAGAAAGTGCAGGCCACTCCATTTGAGGTAACCCAGTCTCCAGCAGCCGTTCCCTAATGATACGACCTCGATGAGCTGGAGCATCAAACACCTGATGTGAATTTTGCCGTTAAACTCCTTGTTAGAGAACAGCAACTTGTGCAAAAAGTACTGAAACATTGAACAGTTGGACATGTGCATTCAAAAGTTTACAGAAGGTCACATTAAGTTCACCTGTAAAGGTTATAATGCATTTTAGGTTCATCCTGAAATTTCACCCGAAAGCCGAATATCCCTAACTTTTTGTGAGTAGTGTGTATAATATATTATATATATATATATTATATATATATTATATATATATATATATATATATATATATATATTACCAGAGATATTCACACTCGGTTGACAAATAAAATAGTACCCAATCTCAGCTGAGCAATGTCAGCACACTGCCTTCATTTTGTCCACTTGTCTTTGTCTGTTGCAATATTTGACCAGGAAGCCGAAGGAGATCAGAGATTTTAACGACAAGGGATGGTCTTCAACCTCTACCCTGTGTTCCAAATCACATACTTATACTTTTTACTTTTAGTATGTACTGCAGCTGCCCTTACAAAGTATGTAGTTCAGTATGAAATATGCATGCTAATTCTTTTTTTTTCCCTACTAAATAGTATGGTAGTATGAGTATTGGAACGCAGGGCTAGTTTCTCGTTAGTGCTGGTTTCGGTAGCATTAGCCGTAGCCATGACATCAGTGCACAGGCTTCAGGTCATGCTTCAGATGTAGCTTGCTTCTTCTTCTTCGAGACTACACGCTTCCCCGGCGTACTGCTTCCTTCTACTGTTTCACACGTGTAGCTGCAGGTGGATATGGATAAATGAAAACGAAACTTATGTTCCGCCATCTATTATACTCGTGTGGTAACTCACCCGTGCTGCACACCTCTGTACCAAACCCAACGTCCTGTACCGAACCGAACGCCCTGTACCGAACATTTTCAATACGAATGCATGTACCATTACACCCCCAATATTTTCTCACATTTGATGAAGATCTTAAATCACACCCCCCCTGCTTATTTTCTGGTCAAATCATAGCCATATCATGGAATTACCATTTACCCATTGTTTTGTGAAGACAATGCAAACCCAGTTTAGACACAGCAGATTTATGATGTGGAAACCACATACATGGAAGAGGTGGAAACACAGTTTAAGACATGACAGAAACTTTTGTTTGTATTTGCATTTGGAATTTACAGTATCTATTACTTTTCTGTTAGTGTTGGAAAAATCAAATGTCAACAGCAGAAGAACAAATAAGGGCCATTATGATTAAATTATTTGAAAACGCAGTGGGCAAGAGAGGAGGAGGAAAGGATGAGAAACAGGGGAAGAATGGGAGCAAAGAGAAACTGGAGGGAAGGAGAAAGAAGAAAAGGGCAAGGAAGAAAGATTAAAGAAAAAAGAGGAATTAGGAAAGGAAAAGAAGTGGACAAGGAGAAGAGGAAAGACACCACGCTCGCGTGACAAGTGTCCTCATCTTAGACTGGAACGTATTACAGTCCTCTAGCATGCCTCCAGGCTTTAGCCCAGTTGGCTGGTACAGTCATGTGGAGTGGTAGGATATCATCCACTCCTACATGCAGAAGGGAATGAGAGGGAAAAGGGAGAGAAGGGGGGGGACTGGGGAAAGGGGGGGACATAAGAAAAGCATCTAGGGAGAGGAAGAAGTGAAGCAAGGTGGGATTGGGACAGAAAATAATATTAGATGGCCAGAATATCTACAGGGAAGAAGGGAAAGGAAAGGAGGACAGTGAAGAGAGGCTCAGAAAGAAGGGTGGCTGGGGGGGGGGGGACTCCTACAGGAACAATGATGGGCAGTGATAAAGAGTATGAAGACAAAAAAGGAAAAAGAAGGATGGAGAGAAGAAGGAAAGAAAGGACAGGATGGATGGATTAAGGAGAGCCCCAGGTGGAATAGGAAGTAAGGTTGCCAGCTCTCCCTCCGGCATATGTCCTTGCCTGCGGGAGCACCCAAAGACCAGGGAGAGGGCAGCTGGTCTTTAGCCACATCCAGGCCAAGCTGTGCCAAGACAAGCCAAGCCGTGCCAACTTAGGGCATCCCATTGCCAGCTCCCTCCTCACGCGTAAGAACCCACGTCAAACCGGACCTCAGGGGAATCTCAGGAAATAAAAGGCGGTGGTGCTGCTGCATTTCTTTTTTATGTTTATTCCTAAGTATTTCTGCCTCGCAGTACTACTTTTTATTTTTGCCACCACTTTTTGCATCCTAGTCAGGAATGACCATGCCTGAATAATACTATGTATAACAGGGATTTTGGTTTCCCCACCAAGGGCCCTATCTTTCACACTGCGCTACCCGTTGCCATTACCTGCTACCCGTGAATTACGCATTTAGCAGCTTCCACTATCCCTAAACGGTATCTTGCGGCCACACTACCCGCTATACATTATGCCGACTCTGCCGTGGGCGTGTTTATGCACTTTCCCTACAATTGCTATCTTGACCACACACGTTAGGGAAAGCGGATTGCGGGCCCTCAGAACTACCCGCTATCCCATTTGGGCTTTTACAAGCGCGCGCCCAGGCGGCTTCAATGCGCGTCCACTTGGACACATGTGGACGTGCACATGCGGCTCCACCTCCCCAATTAACTCGCCTATAAAAAGCCACCTTGCTTTAGCCTCAGTTGAACCCTGAGAAAATAAATCGCGACCTTCCTCTCTCCATCACGGGTTTTGGTTTGCGGATTTGGGATAGCGCAGCCTGCTCTTAAAGGCAATGGCACCTGGCACACTGATTGGTTTAACTGGCGTAACGCCCAAACCACGCCTATGCATAATGTAACGGGTAGCGCAAGTGTTTTAGGAATAACGGCAGGTGTGCAAGATAGCAACTTTTGCAGGGGAACGCCTCTTACGCAATGCTAAATCCCTAAATAACGGGTTTAGGGACTCTGACACAAGATAGGGCCCCAAATTCCTAAAATGATTAATTTTTACTCTTCTTTAAAATTTTATTCTAAGAAAGAGATGAAATAAAATGTGCTTAGAGGTTATAAGGTCATAAAGTAGAATTCCACTCATACGGTGCACGATGGAAAATCGAAGAGGGTCAATTAAGTGAGGACTTTTTAGACTCAGCTGGGAAAAAAAGTTGGGTAAACTTGTAATTTAATTTGTGAGTCGGTCAGGCAATGAGAAGCATGTAGACTCAACCTTCAAATGTTCTTGTCTATGTTTTTACAGTTTTTGAGCATATGGCTGGTCTGGTTAGATTCCATCTCCTTATGTTCTTCACTAACATAAATCGCATTTCTTTCTATTGGGAGGAATTTTGCACAAGCATGGGCTGAAATTTGCGAGCTGGTCAGTTTTCCCTTTGTGAAATCTGGGTGTTCAGTGGTAGCAAATACAGCTGTGAGCGCATACATTTTTAGTATAGTCAGCCACAGTGGGAATCAAACTGTGTGTGTCATGTTCTTTCCATTGAGCTGCCCAGGGCGTTGGGGCAATGCACCCCACAGCACCCACTGGTGAGTGCTAGCTTGAATAAATAGCCACATTGAGGTTAGTGTCAAAATATTGTGGCAGGATTTCTCCAGTGAAACTGGTCCTTTGCGCCCAAGTAACGATTGAAAACCCACTTTAGTAAAAGTATGGCACACAAAGCAGGGGTAATGTCTGGGATCTTGAATGAGAGAAATTTATAGAATATAAAGCACATTACTTTATAGAATATAAAGCACATTATTTTTTAGTGTTGATGCGTGAATTTTCAGATTTTTAGAAAGAAAGTAAAAAATACATAAATTCCAAAAACTGTGCTGCAGCCAGATGATCCAGTCAGGGCTCATTTGGTATATTCTTTCCAGCCGCTCATTCACATTTGCTGATGTTTATCTGTTGCTAGGAGCCAATTGTCTCAAATACTTAACAAACAATGCAGAAGAGAACATTAGCGTCATCCCCTCATTAACCAATGACAGGCAGTGTCCTCCTAATGCAATCACTGGCTATTAAGGAGAGGGATTAATTCTGTTATTTCCCACAAACACGGTATAAACTATTCATAGTCCCGTCTGTTTTGCAGTTATTGAAACACACAGCTGAACATTTACCAGATATGTCCAATTACCAGGTAAACATGGGCCAGCACTCTGATTTGGTTTTAATGATTAAGGAGATTTTAGATGACTTTCTCCAGCTCTCTCAACTGGAACCCCTGGCTCAGAGTAGCTCTCTTTCAACTATAGCTGAAAGAAGAGGGAAGAATGTTTCTGAGGGGGATATAGTCAGTATTCATAATTCCACAGGAAAAACAAAACCCAAATGTGCTTTCAAATTTTGAGCTCCTCGAACAAATTTCAAAATCAGACATATCACTTGCATGACTGATGAATCAAGCATCCTTCAGGCTTTTTTTATGTTTTCAAATGTATGCAGCCACACGTTTTCTAATATCATATCGCTTACAGGCTTATTGTAATTCTATTATTATCATTCATATTATGATACTAGTCAGAAATTTAATCAAATTCAAATGTCCTTTTAAGGATTGCGATCCACAGTTCAGCTAAGTCGGCACAGCCTGAATATGCATGAATTTCTCTTTACATCTCTTGCCTTTTATGAGAAATTTGCACATGACTGAAGTCAGCCAACTCTATATGAGAGAAGAGTGTTTATCCACAGTAAGCATAATTGGATACCTTGACATGTGGTTCTCAGTCAGCCTCTAGTCCTGTTTTCATATTTACTGCAGAGAGAGATGTTTTAGCATTTGCCCATCAGGTAGCTTAAAAAATGCCTCATTAGCACAGTTTATTAGCATTCTTCATCAAAAGCTCATTAGCATGTGGACAAGAGTACTCTGGCTGAAGAATGTTACAGTACCAGTGCCAGCAAGTCATTAATATAACTAAAATGCAGTCCTGGTACAGAGTACAGCCGGATTTTTTTTTTTTTTTTTCAACACATTTTGACACACTAATGCTGAGTGAAGAAAACACCAACAAAGTAAAATTCAAAACATCAAATTGTCAAGCTATCCTTTTAAATCTAATCTAGGTTGGAGGCTTGTTCAGAGGCAAAACAGCAAGCCTGCAGTCAATCTATTTTAGGGCAAATAGCACAGACTGAGGTTGTCTGCTTAGCAGCAAGTCAGAGACATTGTGTTCAGTGTGCTTTTGACAGGCTGCGTCAGTGTGTGTGTGTGTGTGTGTGTGTGTGTGTGTGCTGACAGGCTGTTCTTTAGCTGTCAGTGTAGGTGTCAAGCATACTGAAGGTACTGTATAGCAAGACCCCAGGAAGACTAGCTGTCGCCTCAGTACCAGCTAACAGGCATCTGAATGAACCAAATGTAACATGTTCTGCAATCAAACAGGACTATGTTTATAAAAAAAAAAAAAAAAAAAAAAAAAAAACAGTGTAAGACAACATCATACATGTCACTTACTTGCTGTTGTTGACACAATTTTATAATAATGAAAATGCATACTGCCTAAAACAACAAGCAATAAGTGATGGTCTCTTGCACTGGAAATACTTAGGAGTGAACTTGAGCAGCATTTTATACCCACAAACTGTATCTTTTATCAAACTGAGATGAGAAGTGCATGATTATGTGAAGAGGCAGCTTATGAGAAATGACAGCGAGGATTGCACTCTCTCAGAAGTGTCCAGACTTATGAGCATCAGTGTCAGTGATCGTCAATGCGCGCACACTTGTGTGTGTGTGTGTGTGTGTGTGTGTGTGTGTGTGTGTGTGTGTGTGTGAGAGAGAGAGAGAGAGAGAGAGAAAGAGAGAGAGTGTGTGCTGTCAGCGCACTGCTATTACAGCCTCTCTAGGATAATGATGATAATGAGATTTGTTCTATGACAGTGGCTGATATGGGAAATGGATGTTTTCAAAGGAAGATGAGTAGTCATGCCACATGTATATGCTAATATGCAAGTACTTTTATGGCACTTATGCTTTTTTCTTAAGCACTGTATTGACAGTTTTAATGGAAAACAGAGAGTGAGTAAATAGAGTGAAGCTCAGGAAATGATAAGAAAATGTAAAAATAATTCACTGATAAACGGGGAAATGGAAAGATGGAAAGGGGACTGTGGAAAGATACTAGCCGACACTGAGTGAGAATCCTATAAGAGAATCAACGAAAGAGAGAGAATCCCCAAGTGGCAGAGAGGACCCTCTCTTCTCCCTGTCACTCCTCCAAAGTATGCTTTGCCCACTATTACCATGGCAACGCCGAGAGTGTTCCACAAGCTGGCCACATGCACAGGTGTGCATGCACATACACACACATGACACGCACAAGGGTACATAATTGTAGGCACAAATGCACATATATAATACATACTCACACACACAAACACGCACATGCACACTTGCACAGGCCCAACTATTGACTGATAATAAGTATACTCGGAGACAGAACATGTATTATGTAAAGAACTACATCACTGGGTGTTGTAGTTCACAATCCATACAATCTATATAGTCAGACATGTAGATCCTGAGATGTTTATTGAAAACAACCAAGTACAGGAAAACAAATAAGATAAATGGTGCATTAAAGCAAAGGATAACAAAAAATATTCATCTGCATTTATGGTGAAAACATAGTTACATTTTCTGCTTACAGTTTGAAATGGGCCGAGCTGCTTGTCTGAAATAAGAGCATCCAAATTCCTTCCATCCATCTCATCTTCTGCCCTCCCACACACAGCAACCCTTTCACCTGCTCACTAGTTAATTATCACTAGCTGCTATTTCTAGCCTTACACTGACTGCATTGCACTGAGCAAAAAACAGTTCAGTCCTTAGAATAGAATAAAATTGAACAGAGATCACATGCATAGAGCAAACCATGTATTTGTTCTTAAACTGTATTACACTGAACAGCTGAATCTCCTCCAGAGTAGTTTTTTTTTCTGTAGCAGAAAACACAATGATAAATGGAATACCATATAAGTAATCAAAGAGCTTGCATGGATTTTAAAGGAAATGAAAAATAAAACAAAAGGAAAAAGCTTTTGCATCATCAAAGCATGCAGTACAGTAAACTGTTGACAAGCACAGATTTAGCTGTGCTTGAACTGGGAAGGAAAAAAATACAAACACAAATGTTGGTATGAAAATAAAAAACTGAACATCGTCTTCTCTCTGCATCTGTGTAGCCCCCAGATAAGGCGGGCTACCCAAGCAAGTGGGCAACAAGACTGAGTGCGGCCTGCTGGGATTGGTCTTGGACCTGAAGCGGGACTACCAGCCAATCAGGAACCAGATCCCAGAGGAGAAGCTCTACAAGGTCTACACCTTCAACTCTGTCAGGAAGTCCATGAGCACCGTCATCAAACTGCCTGATGGGAGCTTCCGCATGTATAGCAAGGGAGCCTCTGAGATCATCCTGAAAAAGTTAGTCACTGATTTTGTCATTGCTATTTTAAAATTTAATAAATCTTAATAACAGTCATGTCAAAGATGTCTAAGAAGTTAGTGTATTCTTTAGTGTAATTTCAGTCTGCAAGTGCATTGCATTTGGGTCATGTCAAATGTGACTTTGTTATCCAGAGCAGGAAATTAATTTGGTCCACGTAGTGATACAAAACAAGCTCATTGCAAATCTTCCAGAGACTGAGAATTTTAAAAAAATTTCAATACATTAACAGTGGTTTGGGTTGTTTTGAAGGAATATTCCAGTGTTTTGGGAAAAAAAAAAATACCCTTTTTCTGACTTACCCACACTGAGAGATGTTTGGTACCATTTTCACCTCTGTATGTCCAATCAACAAAAAAACTGACTTATTACTGACTCATTGACTTACTACCTAATAGACCATTTTAAATCTGTGAATTTAATGTAAGGAAACCAGACTAAAACACTATTTCAACACAGTTTGTGTGGTTCTCTATGTCAGGACACATTTTGCATGATAGCAGAGTTACAAAGAACGACACAGTAGTTGTGCCTGAGAGTTTATCACAGACTCACCCCAGCCCTGCCTGCACTGTAGATGCAGTCACATCCTGAATGAGGTTGGCGAGCCAAGGGTGTTCCGTCCACGTGACAAAGATGAGATGGTGAAGAAGGTGATTGAACCCATGGCGTGTGATGGCCTTAGGACCATCTGCGTGGCGTACCGTGACTTCCCTGCCGATCCCGAGCCCAGCTGGGACGATGAGAACAACATCCTCAGTGAGCTGGTGGCCATCACTGTTGTCGGGATAGAAGACCCTGTCAGGCCTGAGGTAGGAGCGTGTGCATGTATGTGTGAGATTTTTGTTTCAGTGATATTATGCTAGGAGGAGTTAAGGTTAGGCTTTGTTCGCGGCAAGGGTCATGGCATGTAATTTAGTCTGTACATGCACACTGCCATCAGCATAGTTGCTGGTTTGTCCTGACAGTGACTTGAGGCATTTGCCCCTGTGGCTCACTGTGTAGAGTGTGTACCACATAATACTAAGGCTGAGCTGCAGCGGCCTGGGTTTAATGTTCCTGTCTCTCTCCACTGTAACTGTTTCATAAAGCAGAAATACCCCAAAAAAATAATCTTAAAAAAAAACTTACTTGAGGTTTAAGGTAATGCGTATTGGTTCGGCCAGTGGTTCTCAGTCTTTCTGGCTTGTGACCCCTCAAAGTAAAACCCACTCATGACCCCCACTGACCAGGCTGCATAAAGTTTGGTGAACATTTCTGCTAAAGAAAGATTTCCTTTTTCAGGGTATTTGATCAATCATCAAAGCAGAGCTAAAGGCTTAAGACTGTTCAAGGTTTCACAAGGAAAAAGCAGAACACAAATGAGCAAAAAACAGGTCTTATGGTAACTTTGTGCAGTTGTAGTAGGTTATTTTTTAGTGATGGGAAAAGAAATCTATTCAGTTATTTGCTTGACTATTCATATATTGCCACACTGACCTTGAATCAATATTTTGTCTTTAATTTAATCAAATTAAATAATAAGAAATAAAAATCTATTTGTTTAAAAAATATGTTAAAATGACAATTCAATTAAGATACAGTACATTAGCTGCATCAAAATGTTCACAAAATGCATTCATATACATACATACGTTATTGTTTTTTTTATTTTATTATGTGCTTTAATTTTTCTTTTAACGTTATTTTACTTATTTCGTTTAATTTAGTTGATATTTTAATTTTTAAAATTGTATGTCTCATCTTTATATATTGACAACAACTGTAAAACTGAAAGGTCCTTATCTTTATCCAAAATAACATAATATCAAATCACAGTAATTACAGAATCGCAGTATGTGTCGAATCAACTCCCAGGTGTTGGGAATCATATCATATTATATCATATCAGGAGGAACCCACCTGCCATGCCACCGATGATTACTAATGGCTTAGCAGTGTACCAAGTACTTGGGCGCTATCCTGGATGATAAACTGACCTTTGAGGCTAATACGGACAGAATCTGTAAAAGGTCAATCAAAGATTGTTTTATTTAAGGAAGCTGAGAAGTTTTGATGTTGATAGGTCATTCATGAAAATGATTTATTCATCATTCTTTGAGTCTGTACTCACCTCTGCCATGATCTGTTGGTTGGTAACAAAAAGGCTGGGTAGTATTGTCACACATTGCCGTAAGATCATTGGCATCAGTTTGAATGACCTCAGCCAGGTCTACCAGGTCAGGTGTACCCGTAGGGCAAAGGGCATTCTGGCAGACTCCTGCCATCAGGGAGAAAGTTTGCCTTTTCTAGGAAGACTGGGGGAGATATCTGGGTGTTGAGTGTGAGGGTGACGGATTCTAGTGTGTGGAGGGGCTGAGCACCACCCTCGTTGAAACACAGAGAGCAGAGGAGAGGAGAGACGAATGCGACAGTAAATGACAGTAACAAGCAGCCTACCGATACATGATGCACAGCACTAGTTCTCCTGCTAGGCTTGAATGTATTTTGATTATCTTGACCGTCTTGAGCTTGAATATATGTTGCTTAAAAGTTATAAGTGATTCGATTAAATGTTAATTCATTTTCGGCAATCATTCTGGACGTCGGACCATGACTAAAAATAAGATGCAGACCTTTGATTAATAATTTTGAGAACCCCTGTTCTATGATGCATTTTTAGTTAAAGGAAAGCCGAAATGTACCTGCTACGGGCGGGCGAACAGGAGATATGGGTGGAAAGTATCCGTGCTATGCTGTGTACTATAGGAAAACTGACCTCATTTGACAGCTCCTTCACATTTACAGGAAGACAGGAAACTAACTAGCTGCTACATTATTCAACTAACTCCTTTCATGTTTTTCCATTCATCCTCCTTACTCTCCCTCAACATCTCTGTCTGCCTCTCCCTGTCATTTTCTCCATCTGTCTCTCCATAACTTTGAGTATTGCACCATTCTCTATTTGCTCTTTCTTTTTTTGACGCTCTCTCTTTCATGCTCTCTCTTTCTCTTTCTTTTTCCTCTCTCTCTCTCTGAGGCCTCTCTCTATGCAAGCATCTGAACAGACCTAGATAGAAAAAACTACATAAGAAGGGAAAAAGACATCCAATCCTCCTCGAAATGAATAAACAAACAGTCTTATGGCAACCAAACAAGCTAACAAGAATCCCCTGATGTATAGGAGCATTTGAGGTTTTCATGTTTCAGAGGAATCTGCAACATCATCCTGAGAAAAAGCTCCCAAATAATGAAAAATACCAAATAAAAAGACAAAAGGGGAACTTGCAAGAAGGGGGCTGCAGTTCTGTGGTTTGCAAAGCTGTGATCCATCTAGGGCTATCTAACGATGGATGCTGCTGTATCGACATACAAACCAGACGAAAAAGACAAATGCTGGGCAGTTTGCAAAATTTCCCTTTTTTTCCAACCACCATAGTCACTTAACATCTGACATTTTTGATAGCCCACGTGAAAAAGCAGTGTGCCTAACATGGCTACATTCCAACAACAGCTCCACAGGCCCCCTAGTGTGGCAATAACTAATATTGGCTAATATTAGAAATGAGATGACTTTCTCTCCATCTCAAAGGTCACACAGACTAGTAAACATGTTTATGGTTTGTTTATTAGCCCCTAATTTCATCTTCCAGGATGAGATGTTGTTTTAGCAACCGGCAGCTCTGCAGGGCTGCCCCAGTGATGAGTGTGAGAGAAAGGAGAGAGGGGAGAGAGAAAAGAGAGAGAGAATCAAAAAAGAGGGGGCAGGGAGAGAAAGAGAGAAAATGGAGAGTGTAACCAGATCTATATTAAAGACATTAGAGCCTTGCTTTTTGGCGTCACCTACTAGCAGCCTACCCTCCACTTCTGGCTAGCCAGACTGTATTTTTAATAAGTCTCTGCTTTTCTCCTCTCCTCTTCTCTCCTCTCCTCCTCCTTTCTCAGATGACCAGTCTGCTAGAGCAGAGAAAGTCCAAAGGAAAGGAGAGTCCAAGAGTAAAACCAGCAGGAAGAAAGATAGACAGAGAGGGCAGATGGGAAAGTGATATCTTGATTGTAGGAAGTGATAACTTGCTCTTGTTACTGTATCTACTGTAAGATTCTTGTAGACTTGATTTTACTCTGAATATGACTTCTAACAAAATATAGTAGTGCTTGCTGCTTTGTGTTTTCTGCAGCTGTTTACTGTAAACTAATTTCCAGATTAGCACATGTATGCATACTCATTTAAGGCCTATTAGTGGATAACTGTGGTTGTCCCTTTTTTTGCATTGCCTTCAGGTAGTTTTCAACCCCCTTGACTTTTCCCACATTTTGTTGTGTTCCAGCTAGAATTCAAATGAATTACTTGTCACTGATCTACACACAATAACCAGTAATGTTCAAGTGGATTTTTGCATTTACAGTTTGTAATTTCTTTTTCTAATTTTGTAATGAAATTAATAGATTGGACTCCAGGAAGATAAGGGAAATACCCATGAAGGTAAAACCAGAAAACAGAGAATGCAGCTGTGTCATCAGCTATGTGTGGCATTATAAAAGTGGGAAAAGGATTTTACAGATTTATTTTCAGGTTTCAGTACTTACCAAAAGAAAAAAAAAAATCAGTAATTTGAATGCAAATTTCACTGTAGAAGAAGTCAAGTGTGTGATAAAAAAATGTAAACTTAGAAAGGCTACTGGAATTAATTAAATTTCCAATCATCTCTTGAAGTCGCCTAGGTTGCTTAGCGCTTTGTGTGAGCTGTTTCAGTTCGGTTATAGTGGCATTATTCCCATACAGTGGTACAAGAGCATCTCAAAACCGAACATGTATCCCAAACTACTACTCAGTTGGTTTTAGGATTATGAAAAACTTGAGTTGTGTTTTAGGAAGGGAACCTTTTGTTGGGTTAAGGTGCATCCACTTTGTAATGTCCTTGAGATATCTGCACGGTTTGTCTGCAGGCTGCCTGAACAGTGAACGCTTTCTGGACACTAATCTTTTAAGCTACAGGAGGGAAGTCTTCAGGGAACATTAAGTTGAGCCGGAGTTTAAGCAGTTAATGTGAGGAGGCCTGTAATTATAGGATATAAGATTGTGTTTGTTTACCCTCTCAGCTCATTAACGATCTGACGGTCACTGCCCTCCCTCACTATATAGATTTCACTTTGTAATCCGCCCCCTCACTCTTTCAGCGACTTCTGCACTGTGTGCACGTGCATGAGCCACTCGCTGTGGCATTGTAATGTATGCGTACGCATTGCGGTGGTGGATTCATTTGGTGTTCCATCCTGTGCACTGTATGTGTGTGTGTGTGTGTGTGTGTGTGTGTGTGTTTATGTGTGGGGGGGTACAGGCCTGCTCCTATGTGTGTGTCTATGTGCAGTATGCATCCCTATGTTTATGTATCCATATATGTGTGGAGTGTATGTGTGTTCTGCCTCTGTGTTTGTGTGTATGTGTGTGGGGGTTTGAGTGCAGGGGTGCAGTACTGCCTTGCAGGGTGTGTGCACAAATTGTTGTGTGCTGCTGTGAGTGTGTGCGCACACATTTGTGTATGTGTGGGTTTGGAGAGCAGTGCTCGCCCACACTGACCTTTGCCAGGAAGGAGACCGCATTCTGAATTAATGCTCAGCTTCCTCTTGCTGGCTCTACCACCGATCACTCCATCTATCTTCCACATAATCTAATAGCACTGTCTTGGGGGAAAACAATTCACATAATATGTTCTACCATACATAATATACATCACTTTATTAAAGAACAGATTAGAGAGGGAAAATATTGCTCAGTGTGATCCAGAATTTGTGGGGACAGTGATGGCTACTTTGTATTGTGGCTGTTGAAGAATGGATCATGATGAAACTTGACTTTTCTTGTATTTGTGTGTGTATGTGTGTGTGTGTTGTATGTGTGTGTGTGTGTGTGCATTACAGCTGACAAGAGTTGCAATATTGTTAGTAGGGCTGAACAATATGTTAAAAAAAATCATACTGCAGTTATTTTGACAGCCGTTGCGATTGCATTGTTTATAATATATTGCGTATATTGAGAGTCATGATTTTAGTAGGAATGATAATTCTTGCATCATAATTTTCATTTTTACTAAAAAAAAAAAAAAAAAAACTATTAAAATCAGGATGCCAGTTTTGCTGGGGTCTGTACAAAACAAACATGTTTTCGTATGTCTGGAGGATACGATTTGAAGGCCAGGCAGTGGCATTTTGTCACACATTTAACCTTTATCAAAAAGTTGCAGCTCCTGCCAATTCTTTTGTGGTTTTATATTGCACTTCAATACAGTATCTAGCAATCTTGATAATATTTTTGATTAATTGTTAGCCCAAATTGTTGGCGTGCTTTTTTTTTTACTAAATTTGTGTGCATTATATACTCATAGACTGCTTTTGTGTGCTGAACAGGGTAGGATGTTGTTTAAATCTACATAAATGTATTTCAGAAAGTGCTCTATATTAAATCATTTTGCGCATGTATTTTTGCGTTCCCCTTCAGGTGCCCGATGCCATCCAGAAGTGCCAGCGCGCAGGTATCACAGTGCGCATGGTGACAGGAGACAACATAAACACAGCCCGGGCCATTGCTATAAAGTGTGGCATCATCCACCCTGGAGAGGACTTCCTGTGCATCGATGGCAAAGAGTTTAACAGGAGGATCCGCAATGAGAAGGGAGAGGTAATTGAAAGTGAGCTAGACAGCAGGGCTGGGTGATGCATCAATATTACATCGATACCATGATATGAGACGAGATACTGTCTGGGATTTCGGATATTGTATTGTTGTGTGGCATAAGAGTCTTTCCTGCTTTTAAAGGCAATGTTACAGAAAGGGATTCAACTTATACTACTGTGGCTCTTCTATTATTTGTCTCCACCTGCTTGGTCATCATATCCACATTACTAATAACTGTTTATCACAAATCCCTTGGAAGTAAATATGTTATGAAAGTACCAATATTCGTTTCTACAGTATTCGATATCCATATCGAGGTATTCAGTCAAACATAGCGTGGTATTTAATTTTGTCCATATTACTCAGCCCTGCTAGAGGGTGTGAGGTAGTGAGTGGAGAGCTTGATACTTCTGTGCTGATGGACAATCCACTGACAGATTGGAGAGGCAGCTGGGAGCAAAGAGCGAAGACTGGAAGAGAGAAAGAGACCTCTCTCACCAAACCTAAACCCTGACCACCTGTTCTTGTATTTATTTATCTGTGTGTGTGGGTGTACGTGTGTGTGTGTGGTCAGGTGGAACAGGAGCGCATTGACAAGGTTTGGCCCAAACTCAGAGTCCTGGCCAGGTCCTCCCCAACTGACAAACACACTCTTGTCAAAGGTGAGTGTTTTGTACTGTTTGTTAGATGGTGCTTCACTTTCACTGCAGTGAAAGTGAACGTGCTGTATTTAGACATTGCACACTCACTCATCACAGCCCCACACACAGACCACACATACACATGTACACACACAGACACACACACACACACACACACACACACACACACACAAATCTTTAGTCAAGTACTCCCTGTTTTTTTCACAGGTTTGCCACAGAAAGTAAAAAAAAAAAAAAACAGAAAGTAAAAAAAAAAATAATATTGCCATGACCAGGTTTGTCATAAATAAATGTGCTTGCTGCTTGTGTGTGTGTTTGTGCGACAGGCATCATTGACAGCACCATGGTAGATCAGAGGCAGGTGGTAGCTGTGACAGGAGATGGGACCAATGACGGACCAGCCCTGAAAAAGGCTGATGTTGGTTTTGCCATGGTAAGCAGCCTCTCTTTCTGTTCAGCTTCATCTCAGCATTTATAGATAACATGTTATCCACATCACATTATCTTTTTTCCTCTCGGCACGCAACTGTATAGATCAGGATCTCCCCCTAGTGGAGCTCCAGATCTATGCAACAACTACAATATTTTCACAAAAGCTATATTATACAGAATGCAAATGTTCTAAACTGTTCAGAGCAATACAGTACTCATACTATAAGATAAAATGAAGTTTCTTACATAACAAAGCTGTATATTTGCTTTTTTGCTCTTCTTAGTAGTATACATCTCATTTTGGCTCACTGACTGTTACCCTCCTGTCTCTATTTCTACTCCTCTCATCAGAAACAATCCTCAGAGTTAATGAAATTGAATGAAAATTAATTGAAATCAAATTAGTTTAATTTGTTCTTTACTTCATTAAGGTTTTCTTAAGTTTGTGTGTGGAATGAAAATGAGATAGACATGAAAGAACTAGTAGAATAATTTAATGGTTAGCTAAGATTGCAGTTCGAGTAGTTGCTGTGTTTCCTGTGGTAAGCTGAGGCATGATGCAGCACAACGCAAAATACGATTAGGACATCTCCAATTGCTGAGACTGGAATGTTACACCCTGTTCTCACTCTGGTCTCCCATCCCCGCACTTGCCTGTTCTCTTGCAGGGTATCGCTGGCACAGATGTGGCTAAGGAGGCGTCAGACATCATTCTGACCGATGACAACTTCAGCAGCATCGTCAAAGCCGTAATGTGGGGACGGAATGTCTACGACAGCATCTCCAAGTTTCTCCAGTTCCAGCTCACTGTCAATGTTGTTGCTGTCATCGTGGCTTTCACCGGAGCCTGCATTACACAGGTCAGTAGGATGTGTGTAATGTGTGGATGCACATGTGTGTGCATGATTGTATGTGTGCACATCATCAGTGTTCTTAATGTATGGAAATAAGAAACAGGCCTCTAATAGACAAATAAACCTTTATTTAGCCAGGGAGAAGCCAGATGAGAGCGAGACTAATAATGGCACCCTGAGAACACCACAAAAAGTACACTAGGCAATAAAAATAAAATCACAAAATTAAAGCAGATTCAGTTGAATACATCTCAAAATAAATAAAATCATCTATGACATTTAAATGGAAGCTATTGTCCCAGATTACAATCACTGTATCCACTTTGAGGGAATCTTTAAGTTGGTTCCATTGCATAGAATAATAATTTTAGTCACAATTCCTAATATCCCAGTTTGTGTACATGCACATGTTAGGGGGTTTAAGGAGGTTTGTAAGCATTTTAGGGGGTTTTAAATCTAACAGTATTTGTGTTTGTCCAGGACTCTCCACTGAAGGCTGTGCAGATGCTTTGGGTGAACCTGATCATGGATACCTTCGCTTCCCTGGCTCTGGCCACGGAGCCTCCCACAGAGTCTTTGCTGAAGAGGAAGCCATACGGTCGCAACAAGCCACTCATCTCCAGCACGATGACAAAGAACATCTTCGGACATGGAGTCTACCAGCTTGTCATCATCTTCACGCTGCTCTTCGTTGGTATGCTATGTCATTTTGCTTTGCCTCAATTTTCTTTGTCACGTGCACTTTTATTCTCTCCAAGAGGATCACTGATGATTAAAGTTAAGAATGTCATTCAAAATTTGATGACTTATTTTTTCCAGGTGAGAAGATCTTTGACATTGACAGTGGCCGTAATGCCCCTCTCCACTCCCCTCCGTCTGAGCACTACACCATCATCTTCAACACCTTTGTCATGATGCAGCTCTTCAACGAGATAAATGCCCGAAAAATCCATGGAGAGAGGAATGTCTTTGAAGGCATCTTCAGGAACCCCATCTTCTGCTCCATTGTGTTTGGCACCTTTGCTGTCCAGGTAGGCATATACATTTTGAGTTCATTTTATTAATCATGTTTTATGTTGTTGTTATCAGATAGATGTGAGATATGGACATGAATAAAATAGTGGTATCACTTCATGTCTCACCTAATTTAAATATTAACTCCTGACATAAATGACTTGTCCACCTAAGTTGGAATAATACAGCATCACAGCTGATTTGGACTTTGTTTCTTTAGACTTTGATCGTGATTCCAAAGTGTGTGTGTTTTTTTTTTTTTCTCCACATTGTCCTCATGCTGTTTGGGTCTAACCTATGCTTGGTTCATATAGATTGTGATTGTGCAGTTTGGAGGGAAGCCATTCAGCTGTCACCCTCTGGACATTGAAAAGTGGATGTGGTGTGTTTTCCTTGGAATAGGAGAGCTAATCTGGGGGCAGGTAATGTCTGGCTGTCTAACTAGCTATCTTTGTCTGCTTGTATGTCATCACTATTCTGTTTTCCTCTCTTGCTTGCCTTCTTGCTTTCATTCTAGCTTTGACTAGTGCTTTATTGTGTTTTTCTGTCTGTCTCTTACTCTCTTGTTCTCTCTCCCTGTATGTTTTTCTAACTGTACTGTATAGTTTTAAATTGCCTTTTGAGTCAATGCTCTGTTTTCTCTACGGGTCAGGTGATAGCCACCATACCCAATAGCAGGTTGCGTTTCCTGCGGGGGGCGGGCCAGTTAAGTCAAAAAGATGAGTTACCAGAAGAGGACGTGAACGAAGAAAACGAAGAGATTGACCACGCGGAGAGGGAGCTGAGAAGAGGACAGATCCTTTGGTTCAGAGGTCTCAACCGCATTCAGACTCAGGTGAGAACAAGGGAAGGGCACGGGTGCTATCTTCGAATAGGGATTTCCATACAGGGATTTAATTTCTACTGAATCCATTTCTTTAGAGAGCTACAGAAGAAGCTGAGAATTAAAAAGAAACAAGATATGGTCAGTTCATGCTGAAGGTCTGATTCATACAGGACCTGCTCTCAAAGCGACAGGACAGAGGAAACACAGGCCCTTGTGTTATTCTTTATGATGGGAATGGAAGGCTTGCTGTAGCTCAGTAAGTTATAAAAACTGGCAAGGTTCACCTTTGGCCACCTATGAGGATATATTGGTTTCTCTGATGCTGACATGACTTTTCAATATAGTGTATGTCTTTGTCAAATAAGCAGTTTTCAGTGTGGGAAGTTGCTGATCGTTTGCCACACCCTGAGTGGAAATGTTAGACCATACTCAGATGTGCAGGGGTGTCCATGGTAGCCAGTAACAGTCTTAAAGTTGTTTTATCTCAATGTAGCCTGTTCAAGTACATGAAGATGCATCTGTTGCATGCTGGAGTTATGTGAATATCAGCGTGGACTCACGGAAAATCAACATTCAAGCCCCGCGGTTCAGTGCAGCCGGAAACAGTTACTGAGGGGAGCACTCTCCGATGAACTCTCCAGACCATTGTCACTGTGACATTCAAAACAGTTTTACATCTTTATGGGATTTGGGTGTCTTAACGATTTCATCTCACCTCTGTGTCACTGATGGTCCAGGGTGAAGCTATCCCACGACACAGTACCATGGACCAGCACCATACAGAGGCAGCCAAACCAAGCATCTTGCTGGCTACAGAGGCTGCCATTGGCATTTATTGACATGCACTGATGGGCAACATGCCACAGTGCAACACAATGGAACATTCCTTGAGTGATTTAAATGGCTGCATCTACACAGTATATTATTAAATAAATGAGTATGCGCAACACTTTGCAAAGAGTGCTGGACTTCAAATTTAATAAAAAATGAAAAATGAACATAATGAACCTATTGATTAATCTGCTCCAAAATACCACTTACTGACAATGTTTCAAGCCCCCAGACTCTTCTAGGAAAAACTATGCCAGTGAATTGGTTGAGGCACTCTGCTTCACGTGTTGGTGTTAAGAAAAGTTCTTCTTGGTTCTAATGGCATGTCTCAGCAAACAAGACCGGCTGACTTGTGATTGTTACTACCGTAATTAATAAGCCAAAATCCAAAAACACTAAGGAGAACTTCCTTGCCCAAACTCCTTGTCAGGTCATGCTTATGGTCAATGTAACCCACCCATATTTACAAATATGTCATACACTGTATGTTACAGGACAGGGTGGCACATGACAGCTTTGAATGGAATTATATGTTATTAATAGACCTGTCAAATCCCACCCTTTCTTGTGACATACAGTTTCCTGTACTCCCATACTGGTGAGGCACATGAGCATGAATTTTACCTGACCAAGTGTTTGAGGGCTCAAAATACTGTCAATAAACAGCAGGTTGGAGCAGATTGGTATCCAGGCTCTGTGCTCGTGTAGAATCTGTTTATTATAAAGTCTTCCTTTCATTGGACAGTCAGCTCTTTAAATATATTTAACCATTTTGTTGAGGGGGAACTACACCCTGACCTTAAGCCCCCCCCCCCCTCCCCTCCTCATCGTGTCATGATTGCGACTCATCGTTATACTTTGGTCTCTCTTACCACAAAAATCACCCAGTCAGTCAGCCTGTGTTGCCATTTAGTGTCTGTCTCTCTGAGCAGCCATTTGTCCTCTTCTGTCCCGCTCTCCTTCAACAGATTGAAGTAGTCAACACCTTCAAGAGTGGCACCTCCTTTCAGGGGGCTGGGGCTCTGAGACGCCAATCATCCACCACCAGCCAGACCCAGGATGTAACCAATGTTTCTAGTCCTAGTCACGTGTCCTTGTCCAATGCCCTTTCCTCTCCTACAAGCACTACTGCTGCTACTGCTCCTCCCACTACTGGCCGTGAGTCAGATCTCTGTCAGTCTGCTTCTCTGCTCTCTTTAATTCAGGGACGCCATCCCATTATTGTAGGAATGAACTGACTGAGAGATTGACAAAGTTATTTTTTATGGTATGGTTCATTATTCTTAAAAGTGAATACACCTACTGTATGCATTTTGGGATTGGCATCTCTGAAGAATCTTCTTTGCTTTCTTGCTATCTGCTTTTTCATTTCCTCTCTTTCTGTCTTTTTGCTATTCATACTGGATTTCAAATTCATCTTGATAACTCGTCCAACGCTTGGGTGTACTGTCCTCTCATTGGTGAATGTGTGTTTGTTTCCCCAGAGTGCTAGGAGCGCAGGACTAAGGGTGATACCCACGGCGTGACATTTCAGGTTGTGAGTTTGTCTCCCTCTCCTCACCCACCTCCCCACCCCACCATCCCATCCTCCAATCCCTCCATTTTTATGTCTTGACAGAAATTGATGTGAACTAATTCCAACCAACTCACTAAAGGACTGGGTAAACATTCAAGTATAAGCCACCATGTGCTCTTATTTTGGGTCATTTTTGTTACTTTTAAGTCAGATCTCTCTGAATCAAGATGCACAATGTACAGCCTTGGTAACCAGACGCAGCTTAGGCTTGCCTGGGCCAGGGTAAACTCAACTTCAACACTGCCATAGAAGGGTTTGATAGGTCTGTTGTTTTATGTATTCTCCAACTAACAGATCAGCACAAAAGACAACAAGACATGAACGAGGCAGGGTGGTGCCAGTGAGGTCTTGATGCCAAAGAATCTCACTATGGCCACTTTGCAAGTTTTTTTGTAAGCATTCATTCTAATTTAAATGGGGGCACCACGTGGTGCAGCTAAAATCAATCTACATGTTGATTTTGGCACCATGTACCCCTCTATCTCTCTCTCTCTCCCTCTCTTTCTCTCTCTTCTTTGCATTTAGTCTTTGTATTTGTTTGATGAAAGTAAGATCCACAGTCCTGTTTACGGTGCGCAGAGGGGACAGGAGAATCGCCATAAAGCAATTCCAGTAATCCATCCTGTCTCATTGCTTCATGCTGTCGGTGTAGTTGACTGTCTCGCTGCCATAGTTTGAACGTAGATCTTCTGCAGCACCGTAAATGCACCCCCCCTCCTTCTCTGGCACCCCATCAGTGTTATTTGTCAGACATCCTGTCCCATGCCCTCATCCCGACTGGCCCCTCCTTTTTTATTTTTTATTTTTCATTTATTTGTTTACTTATTTATTTTGTCTGTTTTGAAATCTTCCCATATTACAGAAGCAGTTTGACAGTATGCCCATTATTTTGAAAGACATTGCCATGTTTCTTCACTATCATAATCGGTTAAATTGTACTAGAGAGTTTAATACTGTAAAAATGCTTAAGTACAATTATAAACGAGCATTTCCTGTGTGTGCAAAATACCATGTTGCAATATATTTGCATACTTTCTAATCAAAACCCATAATGGGCCAGTTTGGGAATAGCTTGGATTAAAAATGCTTGTGTGTTTGCTCAGTCAGTTGAAATTGTGGCCCCGAATAATTCAACCCTTGGTCTGGAAACCATTTAAGATCGCAATAATTGCAGTGTCATGTAATTTTTCAAGAATTGTTAGGCCTTATAATTGAGTACGACGAGGATAAAATAATGAGCCACACAGACAACATAATGAGTGATTAGATCCTCTTATTGTTTGATTAATCATGTGTCAACTTAATGCCAAGTTTCCCTTCAATAACAAGACATTCAAGCAATTCATGGAATAATTTAGAAAAACGTTCAGAGCTGTCAACATTATAGATCCAACCTAAATGTTATGATGCACTTTTTTACCAACTGATAACACGATTCAATTTTCTTTAAGGATCAAATAACATGTTTTTAAATTGAGAAATAAGGGAATCAACGAGTTGCACATCCCAAATCCTTGGGAGCTTTTGGCTAAAAAATGCTTTCCCATATTCTTACCGGTAAAGGAACTGGTATTTTGCATTTTTCTCATTTAAGGGTCACGTATATCTTTGAGGCCTATACTTGAGTGTTTACTTAGATGTGCATGGAGTTGAAAACGTGCTTTGATGTCAGTCCTCTGACAATAATACTATTATTTCCATTATTCTCTTCCATATGTTTTGTTGCAGCAGTCTGTGTGCCTGTGTCCATCACCAGCTCATCTCTTCCTCACCATCATGTTGTCTTGTTGCATGTAGTTTGTGTTTACCTCTTGTTTACTCCCTTTTGTTCATCAAATCTCATTTGCTGTGAAAGCTTGTGGTCTAAATGCCAATGTTTTTTTGTTTGTTTGTTTGTTTGTTTATTTATTTTTGGATGTCTTGTTTTGTTCTGAGTTTTACACGACAATGCCTGTGTTGAACCAGTATCATCCAAACTTGAGTTTGACTGTTTCCATTGCCCCTTTTGGGACCATGCTTTACCCACCCTGTGCTCTCTTTGTGTGTATGTGTGTGTTCCACTCAGAGTCTGTGTGGATATTGTCCCAGACAGTGCTCTGGTGCCCTCAGAAGTTTAAACCACCTGATTGGATCTCTCAGATCTAACCTCCTTCCTTTTACTGACCTCGTCCACCAGACCTCTTCAAACTTGCATGTGTTATTCTCCTTTAATTTTTCTGTGAGCATTCCATTTATTAACATGGCTTGTTTCTAGGTATACAGCACATTGGACTAAAGCGTATACTTACAACGAGCGTTTGTGTTGCTTTGGTATTTATTTTCTTGAGACGTATAATTTGGACCTTTTTTTTTTTTGTTGTGGTTTTTACAGTTGTGTTTCTCACAGTTTTTCTTAATGCACGCCAATTGAGTGAGTTGTGAACTGTTGCCATCTTCTGAAAGCAGAACACAGACTGCAGCTGCCTTCTCTCCTGCTGCTTCTCCTTCACCTTCTTCCCCAATCCCCCTCCTCAACTAGCAAGGTTCCTACCTCCCCCTCTGTCCCTTCCTCTCTCTCCCTCGCCCCTCTTTTCTCTCATCCCAAGGGTCCCTCCAACCCTTCCATTCAACTCCTGGCACCATCTCTTATTCTCTCCTCTCTTTCCCTCCCTCTGCAACAGATCCGTGTTGTGAATGCGTTCCGTAGCTCCCTCTACGAAGGCCTGGAAAAACCCGATTCCAGAACATCCATCCACAACTTCATGACGCACCCTGAGTTTAGGATAGAAGACTCCACGCCCAACATCCCCCTCATCGATGACACGGACGAGGAGTCTGCCCGGAGGAGGAGGAAGTACTCCAGCCAGCCCTCGTCCCCGAACAAGAACAACAACGCCATCGACAGCGGCATCAATCTGACCATCGACACCAGTAAATCAGCTGCTTCCTCCAGCCCCGCAAGCCCTTTGCACAGCCTGGAGACCAGCCTCTAACCTTCACCTCAGCCGTAACCTCTAATGTTTTTTTCCAATCCTTGACCTCTAACTTGCAGTCTGGGGGCACTTCCTCCAATCCCCTTGACCCTTTAACTGTAACCGTAACTCTTAACCTGATCGCCCTAAACCTGTCTCCCCTCCAGCTCAGTCCTCATGTTCCACCCTCCCATCCAGACCCCGTGGCAAAATTTCATTCATCCCCTTAACCTTGAGCTCGTCAAGCTCTCCACTCCTCTGATTGGAGAGAATCGAAAGTAATATGACAAGGCAGGGGGGAAAAAATCACTATCTACAATCAAAAAAAGCGCAACAAAACCACAAAACCCACACAGCCATGCTGTTTTTGTGGTTATGTGTGTATGATGGTGGTAAGTGTGTGTGACTATATGTGTGTGAGCATGTATATGCGTGCCACTGACAGGACATATGTGTGAACTGTGTCATTAGTGGCAGCAGAGTGAAGAAGAAGAGGAGGAGGACGATGAGGAGGGAGAAATTGCCGAGGAGTAAAAACAAAAAAACGTAAAAAAACAAACAAACAAACAAACAAACAAAAAAAAAAAACAGGACAGACTTTTAACTCCCTTTACGCTCCCCCTCCTCAACAATAACATTGTCAATACTGATGATAGTTTAAATTAAATTGAAAAACATTGTTATTATTCTGATTCTGATTATTATTATTATTGTTATTGTTATTATTGCTCCTGCATGAATGTACATTACCCAGGTTTTTATTTAAAAGGGTTTTAATTTTATTGGAATTCTTTTGTTTTTGATTGGCTAAGGCAATGTGGCGGACTGCTATTTTAAAGACAGCCTCTCTGAGTTCCTGGCCTGCGGGTTCCCTCTGTGTGGCATGTACATGTACCCAACTGTAAAGATTTATTTCATCCGTGAAAGGAGATGTGTACTGAGGTGGTAGGGCACAACTTGCACAGTAGTTTTGCACCTGTTGGAAAAGAGGAACCCATAGTAATAACGATGATGATAGCATTTATGGGGTATATTCTATAAATATATATAAATATATTTAGAGAGAGTTTATCTTTGTTTGTCGGCATGTTGCCTTGTTCCTGCTTCAATGGCTCAAAAACTTTGACTTATTATGTCTTAAAGAGAATGTAATTTGTTTACAACCTCGTAGAGATACTTCCTGGTTTCTAGAAAGGGGGGTGGAGAAGCTCACGGCTCAGATGTGCTTCAGTGGACCAGAGCTCTATTGGGTGTTATTACTGAAAAAAAATGTGCTGGAACTTGCCTGCTATCGTCAAATATTGTAGATATTTTTAGAGGATTAACAAACAAAAAGAAACCAAAATATAATGGGATACCTAGTAAATGTGGAATCTTAGTATTACTCTCTATGTTGGGATCAAGTTGGAGTGGCTTGTCTATGGTTTTCCAAACGGATGCCTTCTTTTTGTGACAGAGGGGGTATATTTCTTTTTTTTTTTTTCAATACTTTTTCTCTACTTTCTGTTTGTTTTGTTTTTTTGTTTTTCATTATTTATTATTATTATATTATCTTTTTTTTTTTTTTTTTTAATTCTGTGCTTCAGCCCTGGCCTGGGGTCAGGGCTTGAGTCAAAGGCTTACATCAGGACCTTTACAGTGAACTGTCTTCTAGATAAATCTGCTTGTTTGAAGGACTTGCTGCTTTAAGATATGTGTGACCATCAAAGGCTGCAGTCGAGTCATATTAGAAATTTGCAGACTAAGGTATATTTGGCTTCTCTGTATGAAAATCAAACATTTGTGTTGAAATTTTGGGATATATTGTGTTGATTTTTTGGGGAGTTTTTTTTTTTTTTTTTTTTTTTTTTTAATTATTATTATTTTTCCTCTTCTTGTAAAGAGAGAAACATACAGCCCCACGAAGCTGTATGCATTTTGAACATCTATAAAAAAGAAAGAAAAACTAGAAAAAAAATGACAACAAAATGGAATGTTGCTTTGACTCTTTTTCTATATAAAAAAGATGATCCTTTTCTGCACTATCTGGTTATGAATGAAAAACTCTGTGGTGTAATTCTAGATGTGCTTTTGTGTTTTTAACCAAGCTTGTCTTCCTGCCGTCACAGAATATACAGTACTCTAGCATCTCAACTGTACTCACTAGTTGTAATCTATTTATTGTGCTTTGACTGACCAGACATTACCAGAGAGAAGCTACATACAGAAGGCACATTTACCCAGTCTTAGTGCACCCAGAAGGACAAGGCCACTTAACTACCCAGTACTACCATTACTACTATAGTTAACTGTAATCAGAGTCAGTGGCAAGCATGACGTGATAGGCTCATTATGCAACTTGAACCAATTGAAGATTTTTCTACATTTAAAAATCATATACACTACTACTCACAGTATATACAATCATTTATCCAAGCAGTTCTATCTTCTTTTTTTAATATATAATATAGTATATATATATATATATATATATATATATATCCTCCTCCTCTGTCATTTCCCATTCGATCTGTCCATCTGGAGAGGGTGCACAAGCTTTACCAGTCAGCTCAGGCGTGTGAAAAAGCAACATGGACCATTTGAATAAAATCTCTTTTATTTAAGTTTAACTATAGTCTGGATTCTGATGTTCTGCTTAGAAGCTGTTAATTTTTTTTTTTTTTTTTTACTTTAAAAATGTTTTAACTTGACAATTTCTTCGTTTCTCTGTAAAAAAACAAACAAAAAATGCGAAACAAAAAAACTGCAACACAACAAAATTTTCAAAAGAAAAAAAAAAAAACTTCAGCCAACATTCTCAAACCACTTTTACATCCAAGAGGACATTCAGCTTTAAGAAGATGCAGAGACACCAAGTTAAGAGTATTCTTTGTAAATAGAGCAATGAGTCCACTGAGGACGGAAACTCCATGCGGACCGGTGTGACACAGGAACTCCTCCTGACTGCACCTACCATCATGCACCACGAGTCATACTGCCAACACAGCTGTTTGGCTGTATGTAACCAATCACAGCTCCTGTCAGGCACATGTCAGACACCACGGCAACATGTGTTGTAACAACCAATAATTATGTTGACGATGATGACAACCATGGTGATGGTGATGATAAAGATGATGATGATGATGATGACGATGATAATGATGATATCAATGATACGTCTTGCAATATACTCTCACCTGCCTCGATGTACTGTATTTAGCAGCATGCAGTTTGTGGAACAAAGAAAAAGAGAATGCCAATAGATAACTTTTGGCATTCTTAGCCATTTATGGGTAAGTGATTAAGTGTTCATTCATCTTGTTTTTATGATATTTTTTTTATCTATACAATAATTGTAAATAAAGAACTCAATGTCTTTGTTCATTTAATACTATGCAAAACGTCATGCTTTTCTGATTGTTATCCACCCTTATCCTAGAGTGTGTTGCCGGAATGTTTGTGGTCTCAAAAGTCAGTACAACAATGTGATGTAAATTATTTTCTAGCTTGAGGAAAAAGTTATATGATTATGAAAATTATGGTAATGATAATACTATGAAGAGGATGATGATAATGATGGTGGTGGTGGCAGTGGTGATGATGATGATGATGATGCTGATATTCGTAATGATGATGACACTGATGATGAACTGTGACTCTTGCTGCTTGACTGTCCCATTTACCACACTCCTGACAGGAGCGCAAGTGAAAAACATAATAAAACAAAAAATGAAAAAGCACTAAATAAATCTCCCAGAGCAGCATGACCCAGAATGGTGTGTCCTGGCCCGTGTGACATGTCCTGTTCTGATTGGTTGCACTTCCCCAACCAGTGATGTGTATGACTTTGATTATGTCTCAGGTAGATAGACAGATATTTGTTATAACTGTGTTTGTGTCTCCAGCATGTTTCCAGGTGCTCTCTCAAACTGAGGTATTGACACACTTCCTCTCAGTGGCTGTTGCTAAGTAACTCATTCCTTTGTGCTACTTTGCTTTTAGTATGTTGGGCATCTCACTGTAGTGGTGTTACTGAAAGTGTTGTGACCATAAGAATCCTATGGGTGTCACATAATTTGCAGCCAACTCCTGTGGGGCTCAAGAGAGGGGGCAAAGCAATATGGCGGAGTAGCTGAGCATGGCCAGTTTCCTCTCAGTGCCTGCACTGCCGATGTCTGCAACATGCTAAAGAAAGAAGGTTAGTGCAGAGTTTATCCTACCCAGTTCCAGGGGAAGGGAATAGTGTAAATATACCATGGCACGAAGTATTGTCTTTGTCCCTTTGATTTGAAATGGGGCTAAGCTGATCGAGTGTTGGTATGCTTTTTCTACTCTTGGATCTGAGCATCAGGTAAATCAAGAAAGTGCTGCATACCACCAAGTGTGGCACTTACAGAGCTTGCTGTCTGTAAATTCAAAAAATTATGACAAGACCATTTCAGTCCCTTTAGCAAGGCAGGAATCAGATGGATGAGTGATGACACAAGTGGATACATCAGAGGTGGAAAATCAGGTGTGGTGAGGGCTGCAAGTATCCAGGTTTTAATCCCAACTAAATGCCAGACTGATGATTTCACTGATGAGCTCCTTATCTCTTGCTCAAGTTGCACCAATCACAGAAATTGCCTGCATACTTTATGGTTGGACCAAAAATCAGCTTACTCTTACTCATGCTCTCCAGATTAGACTTCTGATTAGAGAGGGATGTGGCTGAGGGGACTAGCTGAAGGAATTAGTAAGTCAGTGAATAGATGATGAATGGGTTAGCGAATAACAGATTGAACATTTTGCATAACAGAGGCCAGGAGAGGTATTTTACTCAAATGTGTAGTCCACTAGAGGGCAGCATTTGACTGGAGATATTTTAATGCAGCCTCACGTTCCTGTTAAACCCGTGCAATGGTCAAGTTTCTGATTTACACATTTCATTTGGGCTGTGTTGATGATCTCTTAAACTGTGTGCAAACTCACTATAATTCAGTCTTCCTATTTTAATACATTTAATTTTTACTGTAAATTATGCCAATAAGTGTTCTCTCCAGAGTGGCTCATGTGGTTAATGCACCTCTGTCTGGGTCAGGAGTTCACAATGGCAGGTCTTGAATGCTTAAACTGCTCAGGTTCAGCAAATAGAGGAATGCCTCAACTTAATTTACTATAATTACACTTCCTAGAGGTAGACACATTCAAAAGAGTGTGTAAAGACAGCTGACCACAGAAGACTCTACCCACCGTTGTGGTGACTCCTCCCAAAATAGAAACAGTTATGTAATTCCATACTGAATTGTCTCAACAACAAAAAACCTGAGAATCTGATGGAGTTATCTATGCCATTATTAAGACAGGATTAAAAAAAAAAAAAAAAAAGATATATACAACAGATAATATAAAAAAGAAAGTAAAATGTTTGGTATTAAAAAAGATTTAATGCTTAGGGGAGAATGCACATCAGTGAGTGACTGCAACAATTCTTTAATTCAGTTATAAGACAACCAAATCTGTTTGTTTTGCATGTGTGTGCCCAGTTAGGGCCAACAGCTAGCAGGGTTAGTGGAGACTGATAAAAGGCGACCAGTCAATTTTAAAGGTGGGTGAGTAAAAGGTTTCCCAGCTATGACACATCTTCTTTTGCCTTGTTTGTGATGATGATGGCGAGGACTACGTGGTTGATGAATCCGGGTCCGGCGATAACTGACACAGTAACAATGAAGGCCCGTCTCAAACGGGAAACAATCATTCTTCCATGTATTCATCTGCTGCAGCAGCACTGCATATAAGTATATGGTTAATTGACAACTGCCTGGTGAAAACGCAGGTTTAAGTGGAAATAGATGCACACTGATGATGAGGCAGTGAAACAGGGTTAGTGTATGAGGATGATGGTGAATAGTGTTTGTCTGCAGTCAGTGGATGGGGATGACTGTCACGCTTCAAAGGATTAACCTTCACAGATTTAGACATAACACAGACGTGAAGGGGGTTGGGGAGTGGCACATTAAGTTTTATTTTTCTTTTTTTTGTATTTCCAAACAAGGACAAAGGTGGACCACATGAATGTGCTTCTAATACAGAATCAGTCCTGCAACACCTTGCATGACGCACTTCATTTTACACTCACTGAATATAGTTATTATGCATCAATATATTAACTTTTCTTTAATCGAATCGACTGAAAGGCTCCTGTGAACGCCCTTTCATATGTGAAGATGAGTGCGCTTTTTCAACTTACATGCATCAGTTTATAATCATGACAGTTACATACAAGGCAAAGTTAACAGGTAAGCATGTGACTTCTGGAAATGCAAAACCCGGGGATATGAATAAATACAGATACTGGCTCAAATCAACATCTAACCTCCTGTATAAGAGAGAGAGAGAGAGAGAGAGAGAGGGAGAGGGAGATAGAATCAGACAGACAAAGCAAAACAAATAGACTAATAATGACCAGTTTGTGTGTGGCAGATATCCACATAGCGTTAGCGTTAACCCTGTGTTCGCCTTGCCTGGTAGCATAGTGGCATCAGCATGCAGGGCTGCGCCTGGTGGGGTGGCACAGCCTGTGAATATAGAGTGGGCTCCCACAGCTTGAAGATTAGCGCTGAGTGCATTCAAGTCCATGTGTGAGGGCTGATTTCCAGGAAGAATAGCCCTTTATTGGGCCCCAAGTTGAATCCTGCTGCTTCCCTTTGGCCCAATAGAGCCTGCAGTAACTGACAGTCCTTTACAATCAGCCAACACTGGTGGAGGTTTTGGGGCTCTCTTTTTCACTCTTTTTTTCTTCAAAAGGATTGATTTTGAAATTACTCTTTCTCTGCCCAGTCTGTGTATGTGTGAGTATATTTGTGTGCATTCGTCCGTATATATGTGTGTGTGTGTGTGTATGTGTGTGCGCATGCTGGTGGGTGTTTGCATGTATGCACACACGCGCACGTGTTTGAATGCCAGTCTTGGCAATTGTCTTAATGGGATAACAGGAGACTATGGTTCCTCTTGGGGGGGATGGGGCTGTGGGAATGACATGGGAAAACACACACGCACGGTGCATTCATTGTATTACAGCTGTGTTGTTGGCTGATAGAAAGCAGAGGTGAAATGTTGCTCCATCCCAACACAACTCAGGTGTGTAAACATTCTTGCTGCACTTAGAGTTCAGGGCACCAGGAGTGTGTAAAAAACAGACACAGCACTAATCACCAAAGATACAACATTGTGCCATGTTTTAGTGTTGCAGTACACACACACTCATGAGCTTTTAGATCCCTTGTAGCCTAACCTTGCAGTGTTGTTGGTTATATCAGACAGTGCTAAGCTCCCTCTATTGAGCGCATTGAGAGAAGGTTCATTCAAGGAGAATAAAACGACGCAGATTACAAAGACTTTAATGGAATCGTAGGGGAGTTGCAATGCAGAGATGTTACCAGTAGGGGTCATCTGTGTCTATGGGAGCATTTAAGATCCAGTGGCTGTCAATCCTGGTCCTTAGGGCCCAGAGTGCTGCTGGTTTGCGACCATGCCAGCTAATTAATTACAATTAATTGCATTCACCTTGCATCCCAGGTGTAAATCTGTCCCTGATTAGCAGGCTGTAATGAAAACCAGCATCACTCTGAATGCTGAGGAGCATGACTGAGAACCATCAGTTTAGAAGGTAATTGATTTGATTCATTTGAATGGATGGTCAACAGCTAAATCAACAGCTTACACTCAATTTCCCCCCTAAATTCATTACTCATAACCATAATGCCTTTAATGTGCTGCTAAGATTGTCATGGAAATACTGCTTGAGTTAAGAATTCACATTTATCCCATTATTTTAAAATTAATCATTTAAAATATTTAATGTCACTAATGGACTTAAAGTCCTTTCAGTGTGATCTGGGGACAGAAGCTATACCATGCCCCTAAAAGAAAATAGCCCTAAGACTTTTTCCAGTTCTTTTGTAATGTAGATGTATCAAAATGTGATGTTTGAGACGAAATAAGCTGTCCTCATGAATTCAGTGGTGGTGAACTTTAAAGGTAAAAGATTGGGGTTACAGGTAAGAAGGAAGGTGAAATGGGTGAGCCAAAAATTATTTCTATCTCATTTCATTATAAGCTTCAAATGGATTTTACTTTTGACAAACTGATCTGAATACTTACTGCTTGCTGCTGCAGCATACTTGTAGCACTGACTTTGCCTTCTATGATTCCTTCACTACTGATGGGAGTTGGCAGAATGGGCATGTTGCACTGAGGCCCAATGCAGGTTTTCACCCCAACCTGACACAGGCACCTGATTTCATTTTCAGTCATTAGCACACCTCCAACCACAGAGGGAGGGACTAATTGGTGGAATCAGCTGGCTAATAATTAGTTGAAATGAAAACCTGCATACATTTAGGCTTTGAAGACACATGATTAAACAGCTACTGGTACAAACAGGGATGTGTCCGTATCATCAGAGATTTATTTTCTTCAGCTCACGGTGATGAAAATTTAAGAGTCAGGTTCCTTTTCTGAAACAAGATACATAACCAGGAAAAGCGCTCTCTATCAAAGTCACACAAACATTTCAGCATGCTCTTTCGCTGTCTCTCACTTTCACAATCACATTCAATTTCCTCGTGATGGTAGATGGACGGGTTTCTGATTTCCATGCCACCTCTAGACCCCCAGGGTATAATGGTCCCATTCACTATTCATTGTGCCAATGCTGAGATGTCATAAGTGAAATGACAGATTTAGAGGGTATCATATTTCCTCAGCTGATCAGCATTCCATCTAGGCGAAAGAATGATGAGAGACAGAGAGAGAGAGAGAGAGAGAGAGAGACCCATGGTGCACACGAGAAAATACTAACAGCTCCTGCAGGAAAAGGCTCAGAAAGTCTGATAGGTGCGCATGGAGACAGACAGATCTAATAATCGCTGAATGTATTAATTGCACATCGATTATAATATTATTGAGTCCCTATGAGAAATCATTGGGGGTGTCAGAGCATTACATTTGTCAATAGTGACACTGTAATCTAATCTTTGGCACTCCTGCCAAAAGAAATTAAGTAATGATTTGATCATAGTTTGATTTTTCTTTTGCCCTCTACCCAATGCATGCTTGGATAAGCTTCCGACTCCTGCAGTCATCATTAGGAATAAGTTGGTATGAAAAATGAATGAATGGTTCATCTCACAAAAGCAGCTATTAACCACCTGCCTCAACTGGATATATGAGAAATACTGCTCAGTCCTGTGTATGTGTGTGTGAGTGTGTGTATAACCAAGGTTCAATATGGGCCAACAGTTGACCATAAATGTGATGTATAACATTTTCATTTATAACATTTTTTTTCACTTGACACAACTCGCTGTCTCCGTTTATTTCAGCCTAATTTCTCTGCTGTTTCCTATCACTCTGTCTGTCTGCATCTCTCTCTCTCTGTTTCCTCTTTCTCCCACACATAATGCGGTAGCCATTGTAGATGTTAATCTTATATTAGTGCCTCAGTGTCCACTGCCGCCTCTTCTCTCTGAAATGTGCTTTTATGAGGGAACACTACAAAGCAGGTCATGTCCCGTGCTTTCAGACAGCCAAAAAATGGGGAAGAAGCGTGAATATTCTCAACATTTCCTTTCAGGGAAAAAGAAAAGGCTTTTCACTTTTGCATTTACCAATGCGATTAACAGTGAAAGTGTACAATGGCTGCATTTCTAATAGTTAGAAATAACTGTAGATCAAATAGACAGCTCAGTATCCTCCTCAACCGCTGTTGTTTTGTTTGCCCTTGTTGTAGACTATCTGATCTCTCTCTCTCCCTCTCCCTCTCTAACCCCTTAGGACTTTCAAACAGGCTGCTTTGCATGATAAGTAAAGATCCAGCTTTCATATGGCACAGTCAAACATGATGCGTAATGTTTGTCTTCTTTTGCTTTGCCTTGTCTACCCCGTCAGCTACTGATCTGCTGATTAAGGGATGTCTCATCAGTGGAACCGCTGATTAATTAGAAAGCCAGAGAGAGAGATTTTGTCAACAAAAAGAGCAAACCGGCTAAGCCGCCTGCATGAATAAACCAAACTAGATCAGAAAATGAGCAGCTTTTTCCTTGACACTTCAGACACTTTGTGCTTTCATGTCTGTCTGCTCCTGCTCATGCTGCGCCAGCGTTCACTTATCAGTGCCCGCAGGCCCTGTTTGTGTCACATTCTGAGTCATGTGATGTTAAGTTGTAAATGTCGTCTTTTAACAACACTCTTAAACATCAGAAAACCCTTGATCAGAATAGTCTAAATAATTCATTACATATTTCACATGACTTATTTGATCATAATGTTGAATAATGCCATTTAAAGGATAGTGTTTTTTGCTGCCTCTCTGGTAAAAGGCTATTAGACACTGAAGTGCTGTTATCCTGGCTGTGGTCTCTGATAGCATTAATATTCAGCATACCAATATCAGCCCTCTCTGTTCTATTGGCATGTGCCCGGGTGTTGCTGGCAGGTCTCACTCACTACTGGGTGGCCTGGTTGGTAGCTGCTCAGCGCTCCCCTCTTGGCAAGCAGGAAAAAAAACTATTGGACGCTCCGAGGAAAGCAGTAAGGTGGGGTCAGCGTGTGTGTGTGTGTCTGTGTATGGGTGCGTGTGTCTGTGTGTGTGCATGAGCTGTGCACATATAAAGTCTGTGAGACATAAATTATCAGCCATAATGTTCGCTGCTGTAGCCTAATACTTTCTATGACACCTATTGTTGTGGATGTAAATATTCTCCCTTGTTGCACCCTGCTAATTGTCCCATGGGGATAAATAAAGCTGAACTGAATTGATGCAGCGGATTGGCTGCAGTTAGTTTGTTGAACCTGAGTTTGGGATCTACTGAGCTGAGCTCTTTGTCTCCTATTTCCCCTCGCTCCTTTTCTCTACACTTTCCCTCTCAGTTTCTTTTTGTTGTTGTTGAAAATTGCGCATCAATGCAGTCTAAAGCTTTCTCAGTGAAGTGACCCGTGTTTGAATGTTCTCGGGGTGTTTTGTTGAATCGCTCAAACAAATTGCTGTTGATATGAAGATGTGGGGTGGTGTCTCTATTGAGACAGAGGTTTATACACTTTCAGCAGGCGCTGGCACCGCAAGGCCGATCTGGCTGCATTTATGACTTTGTCTTTGTCATTCAGTTTGGCTCTTTGCTTCCAGTGGGCGTAAATTCAAACATGTCAAAGATACATCCATGTCAAATGGAGTTTTTCAGAGGAATGACGAAATTCTTTCAAACTTCCACCTAAAGGGAAAGTGTTTGAATTGTTGGTATGTAGTCTGTGTGCCAATTACATTCAAAACCTCATAAAGCCTCTGCAAAATTCGATTTAATATTTATTTTCACTGCTGCATTATTTACTTCCATTTTGCAGTGTAATCTGTCCTTTGTGAATTATGAACACTCTGGATTCCTCCTTTTTTAGCTTGGTGAAAGGGCAGTCAGTGTATGGACTGTCATGTTTAATAGACAGTGTGCTGGCTTCCTGGAATCCACCCGAAAGTCAAGTTTGCTTGCTTATCAAGATTACAGGAAAAATCCATCCTAAAATACTTGGCTATGAGTCTTGCATGCCTGTGCCCTTTTACTGCTTGGTGGTGTGTTCTCTCATTCCTCTGGACAACCAGCTAAATCTAAGTGACACTGTAACACGATGTTGATTATATGTGCACTGCACTGCACGGTGTAATGGAGTGTGACAGAACATTTTTGTAGTATTTCAAACATCAACAGTAAATGTAGGTTTTGTTGTTATCCCTTCAGAGTCTGACTGGAAAGGCTAATGTGCACCTTCAGTTTTTAGCAGACAGATGTGTGGGAACAATGTCCATATAGGCAAAAGAAGACAAGATTCCTGCACACTGTGTTTAAAGTTGCACAGATTTACCTGATGAGGGTCTAAAGACAGAAATGTTGTATTCAATAAGGTTTATTGAAAGTTTCAGGACATTGTGCTGGAATTTTGTCTGCCTTCACCCTTTTCCTCCACTAACAGTAGTCTCAGTAGACCAGAATGCAATGCAGCTACATGTTGCCTTCTGAGTAAGTGATGTGGCATAGCAAGAAGTCTGGGAGGGCTCTCTGGGCTGTTGAAAGTTATTATGGAAAATTACAAAGTAAAATATGGGTAGACAAGAAAGATTGAGGAAAAGTGCACTCACCAAAAAAAAAAACTAAAATACAACACATCACAAAACAAGAGACCAGCAAGAGACCAACCAGAGGCTGGCTGGATTCTTCCTCACACATGCAAAACGTGTGCTGTGTATCAGAATGGTGTTCATGGAGCAACATGTGGGGAAAACATTCTAGCCACTGGTCAAAAGTGACATTAACTTTGTATTCATGAGTCTTAATAGTGAAAAACACAGGCACACTGTCTGCACTTCCACAGCAAGGAAAAAAATGTTATTGGAAGTCAACATTGTGGGCAATGACCTTCACGGGGCATCAAAAAGTGAATGGGCAGAACCAAACAGGCTCAAGTGCAACTAATTAATTTTGGTGAGTAGCTGATGAGGTTAAATGTGAAAAATGCCTGGCCAGAGGCATTTCAACAGCTCTTAAAAGAGCAACTGAACCCAAAAACCAGATCTCTGTGAAGCCTGCAATTTGAAAGCATTACTAAATGGAACTTAACAAAATGTCAATATTACACATACATCAAATGCAACATCACATTAAACTCTGTAAAGGCAAGAGGTTCCAAAGAGTGAATCCAGAGGGCTTCCCATTTTTGTGCCATAATTTCATCCTAACGTTTTCCATGCCAATGAGTAACAGTTTTTATAACTGTAAAATTATATTGTATAGATTCTGGGTTGACATCCAGCCATATAATTGTTATGTTAGCTGTTGGCTACCATGTAAATCAGGTGGACATTTAACACTGATACAGAGATTACATATTACAAGACTGTCACTGAAATTATGTGAGAGAAAGCATCAAGATCACATCATCATCATCGTCATCATTTGCTTTAAGTCTCTGTGTCGACAGGGGAGGATTTACTACCCTTTTCAGCAAAGTCTGGGTATCTGAATAAACTCAATAAGGCCTCAGACAGAACGTAATGTGCTAGAAGAACTTGTGCACGGTTTCTGGTCCAAATCCTTGTACTCAGCCAGCAAAACATCGTACAAGAGAGGTCAATGAATTATGTATTGCTGTCCAACAACTTCCTCTGCCATTTCTTTGAAATACTGAGTACTGAAGATGCTTAGCTGCCAAGAGTAAAACTCTGGTTGTAAGGTGCAGCTGTCAGGTGAGACTTGCTCTGAAAAAGAGCAAATGCTCTCTCAGCCTATCCTATCTTGCTAAAAAGGATTTTTTACAGACCCAACAAATTGGTCCAGACTCAAGCAAAGAACCTAGCAGCATTCACAAAAATAAAAAAAACAGTTATATAACATCATGTGATAAGAGAGGAGAAGAGACAGACAGCTTTTTCCCTCTTCCTCTAGTCAATTAAAGTCAAGTCAGGCTTATGTATGCAGCACTTCAGTGCAACTCTTTAGAAAGGTCACACGTACCTAAATCTACCTAATCAACAATTCATCAAACAATGTGATGTATTTCTGCAAGCAACCACATAAAACACAGCACAAGACACAACATGGCATGTTAGAAGACATAACCAGCTTGAAAATGACTCCCAAAAACCCTTCCTAGGAAAAAAAATTAAGTAAATCTTTGGTGGGCCCACTCATAGAGGGATGCACCACCAAGATAGCTGAATGTGCAATAAGTGTCAAGACAAATACTAAAATGGGAAATTATAATGAATTAACAAAGCAGACAAAAAGAAACCTGAGGATTGTACATTTGCCTGTGTGTGTTTCTCCCTTTTCTTTTCCGCTTCTCCTCTCTGTCTGTCCTCCCTTTTTCTACCCGTTCTTTTACTTCCTCTTGTCTCTGCCTCTAACTCATTTGTGTCACACGGTCCACCTATCTGTTTCCCTCACTCTCTCTCAATCACAGCACCTTGTAAAAGAGTGATGATAAGTATCCTAGCAACAGGCTTTTTCTGGTGTCCTAGCTGGGAATGATAGTGACTCGGTCCCTCTGGACTGTAACAACCAATGGGACAACAACTTTCTGGTCCCTTAGGAGCGGGACAGCCAATTACTGCTAAGCATCTTGGTCCTTCTGCAGTCGGTAGGCTGTGGAGAATGACCTGTTGCAGTCATGTCAACAGGCCAGAGTGAAAGGTTTTCCTTTATATTTTATGTGTCTTGGAAGTAACCTTCCTCACAAGCGTAGACACAGCTGGTTCCTTACTTTCCTAAAGTCAGAGAAGCTGGGCTCTGTCACTGGACCAGAAAATGATAAAATTTTATGCATCAGTCAAGTAGCGGTGCATTTGTCATGTCTATGATTATTGCTCTCCATGCAACACTTCTACAAGCAGAGCAGACAAACATTTTCCAGCGAGTGGGGAAACACATGCCTGTGACTCAGTTTCACACCTGCAAGGAACCATTTTGGTTCCACCCTCATCGAGCATTCCCATTCTGATAATGTTGTACCAGGCAACATAAAGAACTTGACTCTGCCTGAAAAGCACAGTGAATGTTTGCCAGCCGCTTTGGGTGGCCATACTTTTTATGCAAGGCACTTCCTTTTAGCCCCTAATGACGAGTGACCCTGATGTGAAGGGATTCTTAGAGACTAGGTCAGTCTTTTAGAGCCAGGGGAGTTCCTAGTGCACCAAGTCTATCACGCCTGGAAACCAGGCAATCAACTTGTGTATGAACAAACCCTACAAACCCCCTTTTTAAGCCCATAAGGAAACATTTGTTTTAGAAGCAGCATGGGTTATTAAGACTTTATGACGAGCCGATCATTCATCATCAGCCGAAGACGACTACAAACCGATGTTTTTAATGAGGAAATCCATCAGTATTGTGTGTTGGAGTGCATGGTGACTTTTAGAGGGGACAAAGGGTCTGTGAGTTGGTATTCTGAAGGCAAAGCCCCAGGGGCAACTGGATTGACAAAGGGAACAAGACTGGTGACATCAATTCATAAATCAACTGGGGTCGTTGCCTTTTATTGAAGATTAAGACTTGACTTCCCACAAACCTCCAACTAAACAACAGCAAAGGTAAAAGAAGCCTACTGGAAATTGTGATCTGATTTCTGAGACTGACATTTGCATATGGGCCATTTGTACTTTTGATAACATCTTTATTAATAAGCTACCAAGGTGAAATTAAGCCATATTAGTGAGACAAGCTGTCTGAAAACCATAGATTGTTAAGTATCTAGAGAAATATCTTAGAGCACACACACTGTGTCAGGATTTAATTCTGACATTCACCTCCAAAAGCTGCAAAAGTGCATTAGAAAAGTGCATTAGAAAATTCTGTCACTGACTGTCAACTTGTCTGCTGCAGTATAGACAGGTTAATTGCCAGTACAGCTATTATGAACTGTGTCATAAGAATGCAGGAATCCATAAAACCAACATAAACCCAATTTGGGAGAAAAGGTTTGAAAACATTCACCATCAAACCCATAAAACACCATAAAACGAATAGCCTGGGTTCCACAGCTATAAAGAGGTAACCATAACTACTACTGGCAGGATTATCATCTGAAAAATAATATTAATTAACATTTGCATTCTTTTTTTTAATTATTATTATTACAGTGGCGTGCTGCTCCCGGTAATAAGCCACTTGAGGCTGTGCTTTACATTGATTTTAAATGAATGGGGTTTTAAGCTCGTTGCTGAAACTTACATCCACTCAACTTTTTTTCTCTCTCGTGGTTCGCCCGTCTCTCCATCTCACCCTGCTCTCTCTACCGTGGTAACGCTGGACTGAGAGCTACATTGGCCACCACATGGCTTTTATCCAAGTAGAGGCGCTTGAGAGTAGACCGCTTGGAGAGTGGGAGCGCAGTCGCACGTTATCCATCGCCTGGTGCAAGATACCGTCACTCTGCCACCTCTGGGATCTTCCTTTATATAGACAAGAGACCGAACAAAACCACTTCACTCAAAGCGGACCCGCATTTTTCCTCTTTTTCTTCTTACCCCCGCTCTCTTCTCTCGCCCCCGGGTCAGGCTTAACCGTCCCTTGTTTTGTAAAGCTGATTGTTAGCGCGCATCATCGCGGGAGCCAAAAAGAGGTTTGCCACTTGTTCCATTGGAGATCGGTGAGTAGACCGCAGCTCAACTTGCATGTCTTTTTTTCCGACCGCGGCGATCGCAGCCTCCTGTCTCTGCATGTACAATTGCATCTTACTTGATCTGGTATTTGATGCCTTCGTGTTGGGACTGTGCAGGGGACTGGACCGGACTGATTGCTTTTCACACACATATCAACAAGTTATTTTGTGGAAAACGCTGCATCATAAGCTGCATGCAGAGCAGTAGGACAGCTTGCATGGAAGTTAGTGGTTTAGCTGTCCTGAGAGCTTGTTGTGATTTTTCCACACAAATATCCCCATTCCTAAACATGCATTCTATTCTACTCTATTCTAGTCTCTTCTTATTTTCCAGAAGTAAAGTGAATAGTTAATGGAGTGGTGTTGTTGGCTCCACTCTGCTCCTCTCCTCCCTCCCATTAACATGTATGAATGGTAATAGGGCCACGTTGCTGCATAATCACTGAAAATTAATGAAAATTAATTGGAATGCTTTCAATTGATTTGAACCTTTGAGTTAAGTCTGGAGTGTCCGATGGGCGGGGATTTGCTCTGTTGGGGACAGTCCTATTGATTCTGTTGTGCCAGGGAAGATGTATAAATCCCAGAAAAGTCATTCAGTCCGTTTAAAGGTCTGATTATGAGGTCACATCCTTTTATCATCTGTTCATGTGTCTTTTTGTGTCTCAGCAGGCTGTTGGAGAGTCATGACAGCCGAGAAGAGCGGGCCTGTTATAAACGGTAAACCAGAGGATGGCAGAGATCCGGAAGGGTCCAGCTCCAGCCTGGACAAAGGGGAGTACAACGAGAGAGGCCACTGGAACAACAAGATTGAGTTTGTCCTGTCTGTGGCTGGAGAGATCATTGGACTGGGCAACGTCTGGAGGTTCCCGTACCTCTGCTACAAGAATGGAGGAGGTAAGGCAGGTTGCTTTACCTCTGTTACAAAAATGGAGCTGGCAAGACGGTTTATATTACCTGGGCTGTTGGAATGGATGTAAATCAGATTGTGCACCATAGAATGGAGGTCAGGAGACAGTTTCCTTTGTCTGAAATGTGGAAGTATAAAACAGGACAACATTGAATAAGGTGGGATGGGTTGTTTTAAAAGGAAAAATTCAAGATTCTGTCAAATATTTATTCTACTATGAGGCATGTCAGAGAGCTTTCAAGGATGCATGATGCAAGAGGAGTTTCCTAACATCTATTCTGTTGTCCCTGATCGTTTCATCCATTACACACAATCACTTCTGTGATTATAAAATGATATTATTAAAAAGATGAGACAGTAAGACAGGTTCCTCTGTTATAAAAGTGGACAGTTAAGACAGGCTCTCTCATTAACCAACACAATATACATCCACATCTGTGCACATTGTACTGCACTGTATGTGTGTGGCATCATTCTGTGTACTTTCATCGCTATTTTGTGTATAGTTCCTTCCAAATGGTGCTCCGAAGTTTGTTTTTTCCTCTACCTTACCTCAAGTTTTGATGATTTGCCTGACTACCTTTCCACTGTAGATCAGCAGCATGCATATTTTTTTAATTGGTGCATATTCTTATTGCCCCCCTGTTTCTGTGTGCGTGAAGGTGCATTCTTCGTTCCGTATGTCATCTTCTTTGTGTGCTGCGGTATCCCCGTGTTCTTCCTGGAGACCGCCCTGGGTCAGTTCACCAGTGAGGGAGGGATCACCTGCTGGAGGAAGGTCTGCCCGCTGTTTGAGGGTGAGAACACGCTCGCCTTATCTCTTATGTGTGGACGTGTTTTAAGGAGAGCAGGCAGTCCACACTTTGAATTATTAAGTTGTGCTTAGATGAATGGAAAGTAAAGAGGGACAAAGTGAGGGTCAGCAGGGGCACACACACACACACACACATATATACATATAGCACTCCAATTACAGATTCCATTTAAAGCAGACTATAAAAGCTGTTTTTTGGTCCTTTGCTTGCCTTTTTAAGGACCGTTCAATGGATATTATCAAATCACTTTGCAGTGATTATCTTTGTTCACTGTATTTTCCCATTGTAGCTGATCTGTGGCTGCTAAATAAAACAACATTAATCATTTCTTCTTCTTTCACCTCTTAATCTTTGATTTTTTCAGGTATTGGCTATGCAACCCAGGTGATTGAAGCTCATCTAAATGTGTACTATGTGGTGATCCTCGCCTGGGCCATCTTCTACCTCTTCAACTGCTTCACCACTGAGCTGCCTTGGGCTGGCTGCGGGCACTACTGGAATACAGGTGAGAGGGGGAACAGAGAATTGAGTGAAGGGACGGACAGTGCATTCTTTTTGCAAACATAAGTTGTAATGTGCATCCCTCTCTCAGGGAATAAAGAAAATAAAATGTTTTTCCTCCCATACTCCACATTGTTTGAACTACTGACCCCAATCTGAAGCGGATTTGAAGTGATGCATTGCAATCCACAGTGTTATACCTGCACCTCCTGTACACCTGCAGCATTCTCTGAAGTATAATCACAAGATATTGTGTATCCACAAAGAACTATGTTGACTGCTATGGATGATTTCTGAGACTGACATTTGCATGCAGGCTATTTGTACATTTGATATCATCTTTATTAATAAGCTGCCAAGGTGAAATTAAGCCAAATTAGTGAAGCTTGTTGTCTGAAAACCATTGATTGTTTAGTATCAAGATTAATTTTTTAGAAGATTTGAAGTGATGAATTGCAATATACAGTGCTATACCTACGCCTCCTGTACACCTGCAGCAGTGTCTGGAGTATAATAACAAGACATTGTGTATCCACAGAGAACTGTGTTGACTACTATGGAGAAAATGCCACCAACATCACAAATCCCAACGCGACCTCTCCTGTCATGGAGTTCTGGGAGTGAGTACATCTTTTATTCATCATTGTCTTTCTCCTGCATTTGCAAGAGTTTACTCATGCGTAGCGGAAGTTAGATGGAGGGAAAGCTAGAAACTTGAAAATAATATTACTAAAAAAAAAAAAAAAGCTTGAGCTTAAGCATTACACCCTTTGTTGTGGCTTAGTTTCACATTCCAACACATTCCACATTGATGGTTTTCATCTCTAAGACAATATATGATGTATTGATGGATCATTACTTATCCTGTCACACAAGGGGGAGACTGTTAGTGTAGGTGGTCTTGAGCTTGTCAAACCTACACAGTTAGTGCCAATCTCTCCGCTATAATTGAAAATTTGAGCTGCTGACAGCTCCAGTAGTCTCTTTCACTGTCCCTTCTAACCTTTCCCCCAATAATTAGTCAGGCCTTTTCATATTTCTGTGTCAACGGGCCTTGGTGGGCCAGCTGTCTCCCAGCTAGAGCCATGTGTGTGGCAGCAGATCAGGCCTTGTCAGTGTGTTATGCTGACCACACTTCATGTCTCGCTGCCAGAGGCCCCATTTACACTGCTGCCTCAAATCTGATTTTTTTTTAACCAATGTGAAAAATAGTTCAGTCTCTTAATTGATCTGTAAACAGATCAGTTCAGGAGTTTGTGTATTTTGGCGTGTGTAAACCACAATTAAAAGAGATTAGCATTATAACAACGATGGAAACAACAGATTTGAGCTGGCAATATAAACCCAACCAGAGAGAAAGGCATGCCCAAAGGAAATGGCCAAAGGTCCAACCACCATGTTGCTGGCAAATTAACAACTGACCAGGCCCAGGCGGATAAACTGTGCCAAGATACTCTGTCATGCTTTCTACTGTATGTACAGCGCAAACAAACATCAGAGCTGTGAGCTCAAGCTGCAGTTTGTCGTCTGTGTGTGGAGCCTTTCTGCCAGGGCTCCAGATATGATGTTCAGTGCATGGATTTATCATAACCATATTCTGGAAAACAAGCATAAAACATCTTTATACATTATTGTTATACACAATATATTTTGCACAGACATATAGATGCAAAAACACAATGAGGACAGATAAACACACACTTGCAATAAGAATACATCAACCATTAGAACTAGTGTCACATTAAGACTTCTGAAATTTCCATTATTGAGCTCAATGTCAATGATCTAAGCATTGTAAGCAGTAGGAACAAAATTTACTTAGTTTAGCCACTCATAAAGTTATTATGTTAGTTCTCTTTCTTTTGCTCCCTGCCATTGCTTTTTATTCTTTGATATAAAGAAACACTATTAATGAAGTTATCTAATTTATAATGCAATACTTTTTGATCCCTATAAAAGAATTTTATTCTTACTTCCTCTGCTCTTGGGAGGTCAGAGGTCAGGGTCAGCCAGTAGTGGGGATCCTCTTCAGACTGAGCTCTTCTTAAATTATTCATTAATGTAGAAATGAGGAGTTCTGTGGGAATTTACTTTTTCCCATCTACTTTGTTTTCCAGTGGTGTTTGTGGTTTTCTCTATTTTTCTAAAACAAGAACGAAGAAGGTAACAAAGAAGAAGGAAAATGCTAAATATCTAGTTTGTGAAAATGACCTACATGTAAACATGAATTGTCTAAGGCCTGGTGACACTGCTGTGGTGAGGTAGACGACTCCTGTCTTCTGCCGATTGTCGTCTTGCCTCCAACTGCACCCACGCTGAACCCCGAAGAACCACAGTGGATGTCGGTCTCGAGCTCCGACACTGACACCATCACACTCACGTGGAAAGTCACACATTCACAAATATGGCGTACATGCACAAACATGCACACGTACACATAAAAACATGCGCCAGTATATTTACATGCATAGGTGTTCACATCCTGCCCTCTCCACGGACCAGGGAGGCAGAGAGGAGGGGTTGTGTTGGACCTAGCTGGTGGCCGGCCACCAAGAACATGTCACTATGATCAATGGCTGGTCAGGAGCTTTGGGGGTGAACTCAGAGGCAAAGCGTTGGCAGCACCGTTGTAGCTCTGTGGCTCTCTCTTCTCTTCCTCCCTCTATGCTGTTGCCTGGCGATGATTCAACAAACAGGAAATACGCTGTTGATTCACCGCCGCTGACAACCTGTGATGTCATTATCACTGATAAACTGCCCTGTATTTCACTACCACACCATTGCACCTGTAGGCACTGTATTACTCTTTTTTTTTAGTGTTAACAGTGCAGGCCTACACTAATACCTCAATAATCATTAACATGCCACAACACACCAAATTTTTGCCGCTGCAAGCCATAGCAACATAAAGTCAGTCTGCAGGAGCCAGAGGTGTTGTGAGTTTAATGAAAATATGTTTTAGAACAAATCATTTTACAGCTATATCAAAGTCTACCATTACATCAAAAATAGACCAGTGTCGCGTGCTCAAAGCTGGGCAGGGCAGTGAGGAGATGAGGTAGTGCATGGGTGGAAAGCTAATGTTTTTTGAAGGTGTGCTCAAAAAGCAGACATTATATCATGCAGGATTCTATTTATATACAGCAACCTCAAGCAGGTATTTATTTTTCATCATTCTCTCTCTCTCTCTCTCTCTCTGTGTGTACAGTAGCTGCATTTGCATTAAAACACTCCATATAGGAGCATCAGCTAAATGTGCTGCAGATTAATCTCATATCCTCTGTGGAGATCCTGTTCATTATGTGTGCTGCAGTGCTGCTCATTCTCCATGAGGAATTGTTTTGAACATCGTACAACGCTGCTTTGGGATAGATGCACACCAAAGGGTCTCCTGAAGTGGCTTCTACTGTATGTGCCTCAAAAGCATTAGCTAAATGCCTAAAATATAAATCTAAATAAGTAACGAGTTTTGCTCTGTGTCTCCGGGCCAAAACAGACGCAGAGTGCTGAAGATATCAGATGGCATCGAGCACATTGGGGGGATGCGCTGGGAGCTGGCCATGTGTCTGGCCCTGGCCTGGTTCATCTGCTACTTCTGCATCTGGAAGGGGCCCAAGTCTACTGGCAAGGTAAGACAGAGCAATGCATGTTTACTATCATCAGTGTGTGTGGGAACGGTCTCTGTTGTGCTTGAATGAGAATGTGTGTTGAGACAAGCGATGATAAGAGAGTTAACCTTGAGCTTTCTTGAGATCCTTCCACTGTTTTCATATCAGGACTGTCGACAGCCATGTTTTCAATCCTGGTCACCCAACATTTGGTGAAAAACGGTGTTGTAAATAGCATGAAAGGAGAAAAATATATTTTCCCACCAAGAAAACATGATGGAGGCACAACTACAAACAGGAAGTAGCTTGACATTGAGATACAGTAGCATGCTGGAAAGTAAAAGCGTTGTGATTGGGGTGGTAAATGGGTATAAAATGGGTGTATACGTAAGGCAGCAACAACCTCCTGGACTCAGCTCATGTCAAAATGTTTTCCACTGTGAGCTGACTACATATATTTTAGGGAAAGACTTACCCTTAACCCCAAAATGCAGGTGTACCTGACTGACTAGTCTGCAATTATTTCTCCCTGACGCTCAGGGAAAACATACACACCTACAAAAGACCTGCATTCCTCCCAATTCATGTGCATGAATTGTAAATAATAGTGGCATATATCCAAAAGGAAGCAGGTCATGTACAACCTATAATAAGGTTAAGTGTGAAATTGGACTCAGGGTCTGCTTGCTAAAAAGGGATACAGAGAATGTATCCCTTTTTCAGCTACGAATCGGGCTGAACCTTACCCTTAACCAAAGTTATTTGATTTGCCTAAACCTAATCATGACAGTCATAACAGTTTCATTTGACAAATGGTGGAGGAATATAATGAGAAATGTAATATTCACTTGATTTGTGTCCACGACATCTGCATGTCACAGTTTGTGCTCATTTCACAAATGGGCATGAAGACTGTGAGACTGTCTGGCATTGTCTCACTGTCTTTTCATTGGATTGTGTTACAGTTTTCAGTGTAAGGACTTGTCTTGAGACTGGCATTTGTCTGTGTGAGTTCGTGCATGCATGTGTGTGTTAGTTTGCCATTACTCCCAACATTTTTTAGTGTAGCAGTCTCTATTCTCCTCTCGTCATTTGAAGACAAACAAAAAAGAATAATCCAGTCCAATGAAATTGCTCCAGCCTAAAGCGCTTTGTTCCCTTTTAGCCTAAAGAGCTCTTTTGCAGGAAGCCATATGCATTTCCCCTTGCAAAAAAGTAGACAAAAGGAGGTCTCTGCAACCCCCTCACACCATTCTGCCTTTCCTCCTATCCCCCGTCCATTCTAATGTCCTCCCTGAGACTCCAGCAGCAGTCAGGAAACTGCACCTCTGCTTCCACACTCAGCAGCCCCTAAGTAACTCCTCACAGATTCAATGAGCCAGAATGAGCAGGGAGATAGAGAGATGAAGATGGAGAGACAAAGAGACAGAAAAACAGAGTGAGAGAGGAGACAGAGAGTAGAGAGAGAGCAGGGGAAAGAGATGTGTGAGGAAAAATTAATGGGTTCACTTTCTACATGACGAGGAAAAAAACGACCAGGCAGCAATGCCTATATCTCCCTGAAGTGTCTTTTGTGTGGCAGTGAAGTAAGAGCGAAGAATGCTTCTTCATGGCTGGGCTTTAGCAGCCGGTCCAAGATTGATTCCTGTATTCACTGGAGGAAAGGAGAGCGTTCATGAGGAGCATGCAGAGTATACCCTCAGCCCCTCCTCTGTAGCCTCTCTCTCTCCCTCTCCTTCTCTTCCTCGTCTGCTATGAGAAATTACCACAGATCACTAGCCGTAAGAGAGAGATGCTTTCTTCTGCAGAGAGCCCACAGACCATTCAGTTCCCCCTCCGCTAAGCTGTTTGCTTTGTGAGCCATGTTTGCCAGCCATTCTCACATTTAAGCCCTCCTGTTAGATTTACGACAAGGCAGGGGTGAGTTTGACCAGTAAATTTGGGGTGGCTTAAACGTACTCCCGTGGCGAGCTGGAGGGAGTACGCAGAGCATCAAAAGTTCATGGAGAGATGGAATATATTCCTTTTCATCCCCAGAGAGGGGGGGTGAGAAAGAGAGTGAGAGAGAGAGAGAGGAGAGAGAAACTAGGATGGTTTAGGATGTGTAATCGTTTTATTTGACTAATTGAAGGAGGGATGAATTAGGCAGAAGACAAGTTTTCCCACACTCTCCCTGTAGGCCATACAAGGATTAACAGAGTTTAGACTGGACAGTTTCACCGTTCAAACACTGCCTTGTTTAAGATTTTCTTTCCTGAACTCTATTTCAAGTAACCAATGTTGGACCTCTCAGGAATTTTCCGACTGGGATAATCAAGTTTACCTTGATTGCTAATCTAGCTTGCTGTTTCAAATGCATAGGCAGAATGTCTTCAAATTCAAAACCATAATTTTGCTTTATTACAGCACACGTCTATGAAGAGTTTACTTATATATTTGAAAAACCAAACCTGCATTGTGCCAGATGCTTTGCACGGCCCTGGCTTGACTCGACTTGGCCAGTAAGAAGCATTTTAACAGTCGCAGTCACACTTGTGTCCCAGCATTGTGAGCGTGAACTGAACTCTGGAGTGAGATTAACGAGCTCACTGCATCAAGTGCTGCAAGCTAGACACAAAATATTTGTTCCCCCAACAACACAGCAGCTTCCTTTCATGACCATTCATGAAACTGCTACTTCAAGTACAGTACGATGACCTTGGTCACATGGGTAATTGGAGTGTGTGTGTGTGTGTGTGCGTGTGTTGTACGCTCAAGCAAGTATTTGCAAGTGTTCCAGTTTATGTGTGTGTGTGTGTGTGTGTCTGTGTCTATGTACACACCCGTTTGTTGTGAATGAAGTTCTTGTATGTGTGAGTGTGTGTGTACTCATGCACTTCTGTGCATGTTTCGAAGAGCAGCACATTTTCCCACACTGCCAGCATCACTCCTCTGGGCTCCTCCTGTTTAAGAGAAGGGGCCAGAAGAGCCTTCTTTTCTTTTCAGTCTCTTGGCCTGGCTCTGCTCTGTCCTGTTCTGTTCTGTCCTCAATTGGACTTTGACTGGATGCCAACAAGCCAGGGGATGTACGTTGCCCGCCGCTGCCTTCCAAGAGGCCAGGGTCTTTGTTCAAGGGGTTTCTAAGAGCCTTGAGATGTTGAGCACAATTCTGCAAAGCTTGAATAGTTCCATAAAGGAGGAGTGTTGGTTTGAGGGTTAGAGAGCGCTAGCCACTGTAACACAGGTATGGTTTTGTGACTTTCACTGGCGTGCAGTTGACTCCAGTACTGTGTGTGATATCCCACCTGTTTCCTATTGGTGTGTCCTTAACCTGGAGTCCTGGGTAACACTAAAGCTAGTGTAATTTATTACAACATTATTGTTACCAAGTGTTTCCCACAGGATGGCAGTTTACTTGTGGCAGTGGCTGCTTTAGGAAAGGGATTTGGTTTCAATAGACTTGATCACTTGATCTTACCTACAGTGAGAGGACTTTATTCAGGGGAACACAAATGTTAATGCCTCAGCTTTTTTTTTAAGATTCTTTTTTTTTTTTTTTTGGCATTTCTGTTTTGTTTTGGTTTTTTGGTGTTTGATATTAACCCTATGAAGCCATTTGTATCATATATGATACACATTATCAAATAACACATTCCATTTTCAGTTTAATCAATACTTGACCAAAATACTGTTGTATACCTTTGGACACTTCCCCTGTTCACCCTGTATCATACCATTGGCACTTCAAGTACTGTCATATATGATACAACAGAAAAACCGTATGTAATAACATATTTTTTGAAAAATCTCTTTTTTTTTTCTTATTTATTTATTTTTTTTTTTTTACATTTTGTTATAGGACTGAATAAAGGGTTCAGCTTCAAAAAATTTGAATTTTCTGCCAATTCTTTCATAGTTCAGGCTTTATAGGGTTAACTTGGGTGATTGAAACAAACAAATCAGCTATCAGGGATGGGCTGAGTCTGTTGCCAGGGGTTTTTTTTGTTTGTTTTTGTTTGTTTTGTTTTTGTTTTGATGATTTTTTGAGCAATAGAAGTAGCGTAGCTCCTTAAACGGAAAGTTCAGTGCATAGGTTGTGTGCGGTTCAGTAACAGAGTTAGAGCAGACCCCCCACCACCCAGCAGATATATCGCCAGTCGTCACTTGTTGGGCTGATGGTTGGCGTTAGGACAACTTTGACATGTCGCCCAACCTTAGTATGCACCTTACCATGTGAGCCAAAAGTGCGCCCCTTAACTCTTAATCTTAAAGTTGAGCAGTTTTATGTATCTCCAGTCAAAGGTGCACTGTGGAAAGTTTTAGATGAGGACTTTGAGACTCAACCGACAAAAACTGGGGAATAAGCAGGCAATTTATCTATGAGAATTTATGAGTTTGACCAAGTTTGTCAGCTGAGTCTCACTTAATTCAACCCTCACCAGTTTTGCGTTGTACAACTTTAAAATAATAATAATAAAAAAAAAAATACTGAGGCGTGCAATTTAAAGTTTTATTTTTACGTGACTCTGTTGGGTTGAGTGAAATGCCTCTGTCCACTGATGGTTGCCTCGGCAAATGACAGACATGATGTGATGCGCATGTACGGCGGAGTGCAAGAGATCAGTTCAGATCAGACTGGCCAAGTTTTGATGGTGGCCGTACTGGTATTGTGCTTCATCAGTCCAACCAAAATGGACACACGCCAGAGATCATGAAGCTTGAAAAAGGTTCCCTTGATGTATAAGGATTGTTAAGATGGTAGGGCTGTTGTGGCTCACATCATTTTGACGATCACATCCACCACCTCTGTTCCTGGCTCGTTTTAGATTTTTTTTTCTCTCTGTCTGTCTTTCTGTCTTTTGTTCTTTCGCTGTTTGTGTGTATGTGTATGTGTGGCTGTGTATGCGCCAATGGTAGTGCCAGCAGCAACCCCCCTCCCAGTCTTCCTCCTCCTCATCATCTTTGTCCTCTTCTGTCTCTCTCTGCATGTACTCCACTCTCTCAGTCTGGATGTGTGTGGTCTGAGTTTGACCACAGCAGCTGGAAACTTTTATTACTGTATGCCTGAACAAAACCTGGCTTCTCACCACTGGCACTAAGCAGTAGTTTGTTGAATGGACTGTAAGGAAAACACACAGCACCATCAGCCTCTTCCCAGCATCTTCATCCTCTCTCTTCTCTAAAGTCTTTCAAACCAAAGTTTTTTTTTTCTGTACTGCAGTAAAACACCTTTCACTGCAATCTATCCTGCAGCAGTCCTGCAGGATAGATTGTAGATTTCATCTTACAGAGGAACAGCAGTGCCTCGAATCAGAGTAGGAGGTTGACTTGGTTACAGCCTTATATTGCTCAGCATTAGCTACTGTTGGCAGGCTCTTCCCTTTGCACGACTAATTTTGCTTTGAATTTATTCTGTAATTCATTATGCCAGTTATGTAAGCAAATACCACAGCAAGTTCTGACAGCTCAGTGTTAACTGTGTTCTTTTGCAGTGTGGATTTGAGTTAACTTTCTGAATGTGTGCATGTGTGTGTCCCCAGGTTGTGTATGTGACAGCCACATTTCCCTATGTCATGCTGTTGATCCTGCTAATCAGAGGAGTAACGCTGCCAGGAGCCTACGATGGCATCAAGTTCTACCTCTACCCGGACATCTCCCGTCTCTCAGACCCTCAGGTAGGCTCATAACCACAGTATCAATATGGCTCGTTTTCCATTACATGGCATCACCTCTACTCTCTTCAGATCTACCTGCTTTTTTTTTCCATTAGGTAAAAGTTTGGATTAGTATCTGGTACTGAATATTACTTTTGGAATCACCCCCGCTGATGTTCCAGTTGAGCTGCTTGAACAACTTAAATGTGACATGAAATGCTGCAGACTGATTGATCAGAGTGAAATTAAGCAGCGTAGCCCCTCACGACCAGGACATGCAAAAAGCAAGACTCGCAAAACTTGTGTCATATTTGTTAATCTATCTATCTAAAAAAATATTTTTTGTTGTGAATCCCTTAGTTATAGCCATTTCAAGTTGGTTTTGTTTGTTGTTGTCGTTGTTGTTGTTGTTGTTGTTTTAATTAAAAACTCATGTGGGGCTCTGGTAGACCAGTGTGACTTCTGCTGTGTGGAGATACTATGTGCAAACAAAAGTGGAAAACGAAATCCAGAAGTAACTGGCAACGAAAGTGAGTAGAACAGAGACGATAAGAGCAGATACTGTGTAATGGAAAGCACCTTATACTCCGTGTACACCACAGTATAGTGTGCCCAGCACTGACGCACTGTGTGATCAGCCAGTTCTTCTCAGAGTTGACTCACTGTACACACTTGCAAAAATTCCAGTGTTCTTTGTTTTTGTTTCAAATGACCTTTGAATCTCTTTATATCCCCACACACGTAATTATCATCAAGTTACCTACCAGTCAGACAGCTGTGCAAACATGCAAATAGCTGACAGCTAGCTGTTATGGATGCACATGTGAGATGCATGTATGGAACTTGACTGATGGTCAAAACATGTGGAAACTCCTGTGTTTGTTACTGCCATATGCACTGTACCTTATCACACCAATCTCATGTTTCTCCAACTGTCAAACTAGTTTCCCTTCCTAACTAATCAGTTAAGCCGGTAGTTTCACCGTCCTTAATGCTGCGTTCATCAAGACTGAAATGTGACCATGTTATAATTTTGTTAATATTTAATGGAATTGTATTGTGATTGAGTCTACATGGTCCACATTCAATCATGGTGAATGTAAGTGTAATGCAGGACGGACTCGGGGTGGGCAGGGTCTGCAGTGGCTGCCACTTTAATTATGCATGCTCCCCAGGTTGTGTCATTTTATCAGGTGGTAAAGCAAAACAGGTAGCAGCTGCCAGGGGGACAGGTGGTGTTGTTGTTCAGTGCTACTGGGGACCAGCCGTTTTATACATCTATCAGTGTTACTGTAGGACAGCATATTGTTTCCCAAAGCACTTATCCATCAAACAGCTGCTAATTGGACCACTTGATGGACACTCTGACAGCTGTTTCCCACTTGAATGATTCCTCTATGGAATAAGAAAAAGTGCAACACCAGGCGGATACTGCATCCACATTTGTAATAAACATGGTACAGGGTGGCATTTGTGCATTTCATTCTGGTGGCAGTCATAGTGTCGCTTACAGTGGAGCCAAGATTGTGACAGCAGTGCTCCAACTTCCTGCTGGTGATGAGATGATCTGGGGTCAGGTAAATAACCAGCCTCAAAACCCACAGGGCTTCAGCGATCAGGATTTGAGGCTAATAGAGGTGACTCATTACCATATAAACTCATACAGAGACGTGTGTATGTGTGCACAAGCACACACACACACACACACACACACACACACACACACACACACACACACACACACAAATACGGAGCAGACTCCTTGACCTCGTCTGGAAAAGACAGACGGACTGGGTCGCTAGGCAACAGTGCGCCAGAAAATGTCAGTGGATGTGGTGTCATGACAACGTGAATAGAGAAAAAGAGTTTGAGTGAGAGAGAGTAAGAGGGAAACAGTGTATAGATGGATGGATGGGTGGATGGATCAATAGATAGATAGATAGATACAACATTACACAACACTTCACCACAAGGATTATGTGATGATAGCACAAATTATACAGGCCACATTCAGCTGTCCATAAAGAGAAAAGGTTAGTTAACATTGAAGTGGTATGGTTAAAGTTAAGGTTAGATTTTGGCAACTAAAGCAGTTTGATTAATGTTGGGGTAATGTTTTGGCTGTGGTTAGATAAGAACATTTTTCCTAAAAATTAGGATTTTGCTCAGAGTAGAAAGCTTCTTGCCACGAGCTGAGAATTGAACCAGGGTTGCGAATGGGATCTGTCACTCTCACCAAAGCAGGCGAGAGCCCCAGATCACACTCATTTCACCAAATGTGAGGAGACCAGAATCCTGTCTGAGCAATTATCATGAAGTCCTGTCCAATCTGAACACCTGTTTCACACTCTGCCTGGCACCAGCCAGTCCAGGGATAAAATGCCATGAATCTGGTAATAAGGCATATCGAAGCTACAGAACTAACTAGATATTCGATCAATCACTACAGCTTCACAGACAGACCACTCAGTCTGTTTCACACTGCCTTTTTGGCAAGACAGCTCCATGTGGTGAGTGAAAAGAAAGTACAGTGGGGTGCTGTAATCATAATTTGGACTGTGTACTGCGGTTAATCAGATGAGTTTTGTTCAGGTTGGCAAAGCGGGTTCATGTGGTAAAATAAACCCCAGAACCCAAACTCTTCCAGAACTAGTTAACTGGATTGTTTTTTCATTGACTTCATGTCTGTGTTTTAGAGAGTATTTGATACGATTTTGATCAGGTGTCATAGTTTCCAAGGTCATGACCCTCACTAAAGTACCACAACATGTTTCATTTTGAATGTTGAAATCAAAACCAATGAAAAAAATAAAGGTTTTATACGATAGTTGAATCTGTCTATGGATATTCTCATTTATCCAGGTCATCGTTCTCTTTGGGCAAATTGAATTGTCGGCAACTGGACTTGTATTTGTCTTAGGAAGACGTCAGACTAGTCGTCAGACCAGTTGCCTATGATTCAGTTTGCCCAAAGAGATAGTTTAATCTGTACTTATACCAATCTTAGATGCGATTCACTATTAAGTTGTCACCGTGTCCTACGATAAAAGCAGTTTGTGTTGTAACACCAATGTTAGTCTGTGTTTTTGTCTTTGACTGACTCCTCCACTGCTGTGCAGTGAGATGGTTGTAGCATGTGTGAATTTAGTAAAGACAGGCACAGATAGACGGAAGGGGGGAAATAGAGAGGGGGAGGTAAACAGAGACAGAGGCACAGATTGAAGGAGGAGGGTGATAAAGAAGTGCTGCTGTTTGGCAGAGGAAGACATTACTTCTGACACCAATGTTAAATTAGCTTCCTCAAGGACAATCGGGGTTCTGTTCTGCTCCCCAGGCTGTGTGGAGCGGCGTTTCCCTGTGTGTTAGCCTTTTCTTTTACCCCCCAGGACCTCATCATGCCTCCCTTGTTCTCTGTTTTCCTATACATTTCTCCGTCTCTCCCCACTTCTCACCCTCTGTCCCTCTGCGATGCCTCACACAACACTCCTCCCTCCCTCCCTTTCCTCAGATGTGCTCCCCAAATATTCATTACCCCTCCCTGTTATCGCTTCAGGCACAAGAAATGAAGTCTGTTTACTTAAACTTGTCTTCCATCCTCTCATAACCTCCATTTCCCTCCTCATGCCCTTGCCTCTTAATATCTTCTGTTCTTATCATTCAAAGCAGCAGGAACTGGAGGGCCTCTTATAAACAATAGTCTACTATCCATCAATAACTATATGTGAAATCTAACAAAATCCATCTCATCCATTTGCATCGTCAAGGTAGACAACACTGGCTGATATCCTAGTATTAACAAAAGCTAATATCTACCCAAAAATCCATATTCAGTATCTGTTTTACGTCAGGGCCCACAGTTCTGCAAGTCATCTCTGCTGTTTCTGCTTCCAGCTTACACAGAGATGGATAAGAAAGCTTCAAATCTCTCTTTCCACTCTGGGTGGAATACCAATAAGGAACTGTCCGCCCGTGGTGAGTTAGGGCTGTGGAACATACATTTATTGAGACAAAAAACAAAAAGGTTTGTTACTGCATGTGGTCACCCAGCCAGAAAAATAAAACTTTTTGATTCTGCACAAGCAAGCCATATCTCTCTGCTGTAACAAGCCTGACCTTTTTGTTTTTAGTGTATATTTCCTGGGATCCAAAGAGCACCTTTTTACGGAGCCTGAGAAGTGCAGTAAAAAGAAAAAAATATATATTTCAAGGTCACCATTTACTAATTTGTGGCCATGAAATTCAACTTGCTCCCTCAATTTTATTCACTTGCTCCCATGTTTTAGGTTTTTCATGGCCATGATAAGTGTGTGGTACTCTTCCATTCTCCTGGGAGCAGACTGCGACTGAAACACACATTTGACAAACGTTGCCAGGTCTGTGCCCCGAGACAAGACAGAGTCAAGGACAAACTCTGTCCCTGACTGCAGTCTGCTCCCAGGAGAAGGGAGGAGTATTATGTTGTGACCATTAATTATATCTCTATAGTTATATCTCATCACCCTGATTGTTTTTCTTCTCATTGCACTTCACAGGCTCTGTACCTTTTTGATGACAGCCTTAGCGAGTGCTCTCTTGGCCATGTGTCTCTTGTAAAAGACAAATGATCTCGCTGGGAATAGCTTGCATAAATAGAAGTTAATAAATACTATTAAAAATATATTATTGTAGCAATCCTTGGACACTTCATTTTTCTTTTTGGATTGCTAATGGTTCTTTTGGCAGTCTCATACCCTCCTGATGGAAGGACTCCTGAGCTCCTGAAAAGCTTGTGTTGGTAACTTTGTAGAGTGAGCAGAATTTTGTTAAAAAGCTGAACTGAAACAGCTCCTACATGAGACACTCTCACCCTCATGCACTCCAGTGCCAGTGCAATGAGGAGCAGGAATTCACGAGCCAGTTCCCTTCTCTGCCATTTTGTGTCTATGGTAAACTAAGCTAGAGCACCGTAGTTATAGCAGACTAAAGCTAAATTTGTTTGGGGAGGGGAAGCAAAAATGATACACAAGGGGCACGGAGGTAGTGACACTTTTTTGAGGTGATTGGTTGTTTGAGTCGCACCGACAGGTTTTTATTAAATGAAACTGCACCAGCAGCCCAGAGGACCAGATTTTTTTCGTCAGTGCTTTAAGTTTGGCTTGGACCCTCTGTGTTTAATGGTTATTTGTCAAAATGTGTCAGGAAAAAGTTACCTACACAGGCTTTTAGTAGCATTTGATCACATGATTTGATTTGATTGCGACAGATCAGTTTATGTGCCTTCCCCTATGCCTTCTCCTTTCTGTCATCCCCTAATCTCACTGTTTTTCTCCATGCTCTCTCCTTTCAAGGCCTTCCTGCTCTTCCTTTTGGTCCAACCTTCCTTCCTTTCTTTTTTCCCTAAAGCCATCCCCCTCTTCAGGGCCCTTCTTTTGCCATCCCACCCCTTTAACACACCCAGCTCCCTTCTCAGCACTCCTCTCATTACCTCCCTGCACTTAGCAACCACATCCCAGAATATTACTCTTTTCTTTTCCAACTTTCTTGATTGGTTTGTGATCCTCTTAAAGAATGGCCCTAAAAAAGAAACAAGTAAGAAGCTAAAAAGAATGACTGGATGGCATGCAGTCTCCTGATGCACTTGATGCACTCCTGACTGCTGTGGAGTGAAAATCTTGTTATGCCCAGAATGTCTGCTTCTCAGGAACTTAGAAAAAATAGAATGCCATTCATTTTTTAGTTCATCTGATGGGATTTTTACAGGGTTTTTAAAGTGTTGTAGGATTTTCTCAACCCATAGGAGACAATGTAGCTCTCCAGCCGGAGTTAAAACATGGAAATCACTAACACATTCAGTATTCACACAGCAAACTCTTGTGATATAGATACATTTATCTTGTTTGTAATTGTTGCAGATTTGTTTTGTGGCTTAGAAGCAGTGTGGCTAATTGGGCTGACGAGTTTGTCATTGATTCATCCCAGTTCAGCCAAATCCTTGTGTATTGCAGTTGAACGCCGCTAAAGCACACCGCAGGGACAACAGGTGTTCACTGCATTGCCTTTGATTTCTTCCTGAAAAGTCTTGTCACAACTCTCATGTCAATATCTGAAGTCACCCCCCATATGATCTCATGGATATAGCGGATGGACTGAGACTGGTTTATTGCAAGAACACACTATTGCATAAAACAAGAGCCAAGGTTGTCCAGTTTTCACACAGTAAAAAAAAGTTCCTTCTAGCCACAGTCTCAACATAACCAAACACAGGCCGTCCAAATTAGGCACAACATCAACAAGTGATTCTCTCCGAGCCTGGGCCTTTAAGGTTTCCCTGCGCTGTGCGGCCATCAGCCGAGGGTGAACTAAAGGGAACATTAATGAACATTAGGAGAGAAAGGCCTGTTCTTCCACAGGAACAGTCTTGTGTTTGTGAGGTCAGAGAAGTTACCGTGGTTACTCCCAGAAGGGAGAGAAGACCGGGCGTTTGTTAATTGTTTCCCGGTGGGGAAATGAGATTAGTGGCTGAATGGTGATGTGAGAGAGTTTTCAAAGAGCCATGCTGCATTAAGTTTGAATTTGCTTGCACCCTACGCGATCCGCTGGGTTCCTGTACTGCAACACAAATCAGTTTCCACATGCAAAATGCACTTTATACCACATGTTCAGATAAATAATAAAAAAAAAAAACCTTCAATATAAAATTGTCTTTGTTTAAGTTCAAACTATTACTAAAGAAGGCTTGTATTATACAGTAGCTCTTCATCTAATACTGAAGGATAATTCCAGTTATTTTTAAACTGGGTCTGAGTTTGCTAGGTTTTGGCATCATGACGATGTGTTCAAAATTACATAACTTACTTCATACCTCCAAATCACTGAGAGTGAGGCTGTCCAACACTCGCTCTCTCTCTCTCTCTCTCTCTCTCTCGCTCTCTCTCACACACATACACACTCACACACACACAGGGCCAACTGGTAATCCTCAGTTTATTACAAAAAGGAGTTAAATTATTGCTTTCAACATCCTTTCAACACAAAAGCATTCTCACCGCTACAAATGAACAGTTGGAAGAGTTTATTTCCTTGTTTACTTTGTTTACCTTGTTTACTTTGCTTGCTGCTGATCCTCTGCCAACATCCACATCCAAACTAAGTTGTAGTTGTAGATTTAAAACATACTATAAATGCACTACAACACATTTGATGCTTTTTGAGAGGCTGGCTGACTCTTAGTGTGAAACAGACTAATAATTGTGATTGTTCTTACCTTGGATCACCTTCACTGGTGAATTTCTTGCTGTTTTTACTGCTTATAGAAACATAGCCCATCTAGCAACAATTCCAGCATATCCTACAAGTAGTTAGCACTAGCTGGTTTACATAGATGTTTTTTTTACAAGGGTGACAGTCATACTTCTATTTACCAATGAATCCGCACTAATTAAATGAACATCTAACAACACGATATTCAAGTTACAGGCAACAGATAATTGACCATGTCATGAAGGTAGGTTGCGTGTCACTGTGTTGAGAAGATGTGTTTTGTGGGTTCAGGTGTTGGTTTGGTCCTGTGTGTGTGTGTGTGTGTGTGTGTGTGTGTGTGTGTGTGTGTGTGTGTTGGAACACTAAAAACACTAATGGTATGAGAGCTCTAAAGTGAAATAAGTGATGAAATTTCCAGCGTTATCAGTCGTCATGATGGCAAAAACCTCTGTTTAAAAACACTGTTGAAAAGGTTCATCACCATGACTTCTTCACTGGTTTGAAGGCACGTATCTGAAGGTGATGATCTTGGTTGACATGCGAGTTGAGCCTGTTCATCCTATCTCCTTTAAACACTGTGGAAATAAGGCCCAGGTTGAAAGAAAACAGATTTGTCCTTTACCGTTAATGTGGATCTGCCCTGGAATAGGGGCCTGTCCAGGATGTTTGTGTACCTTGTGTCCTTGCTCCTGCTCCCTCTATCTTTATAAAGGACTATGTGGGAAGAGAGCATTTGTGAATGAATTAATCTGTTTTAGCCCTCCCATACGGAAACTTCCTTTTTGCTCAGAATATTGTGTCAGCTATAGACTCAGGTAATGATAGGGATTCAGTGTCTTACTCACTAACCATTCAGTCGGGCAGGTGATTGCCAACACACAGGTTTAAACATGGGTTTTTGCTCTTAAGTAGTTTAACATGAATTTTTAAGCAAAATATAATTGTCTTTGCCTTGGCTCACAATACCAGGATATAAGAAGAAATAACAACCTTAAGCAACCCCACCCTTAGTCCCAACCAAACATCTGAAAGGAATGGAGATGGTCTGGAATATTAATATTTAGGCACTGGATGACTTTGTATCTACTTTTAGGATGGGAATCCATGATTTATGTTGCTCAACTTTCAGAGGAAAAAAAGTTCAGCTGAGCCATAATTTCAAAAGAGATTCACTGAAATGATGAAAATCAAGTTGCTGAAGAGCAAAAGAAATGTGGGGTGTAATTAGAGCAGATAAAAAGTAACTCCTCGATGGCAATCTCCTGTTAATTCTATGGTTCAGTTAATAAAACATCACAAAAGAATTTATGTTGTCAATGCGAAGAGGCCGGGAAGTATTAATGAGGCTGTAATTAAACTGCAAGCAAAGTTTCACATCCTTTAATCCACTGTGTGTGTGTGTGTGTGTGTGTGTGTTCATGCACATTTTTGCACCAGGTATGGGTGGATGCAGGAACTCAGATCTTCTTCTCGTATGCCATCTGTTTGGGCTGTCTCACTGCTCTCGGCAGTTACAACGCCTACGACAACAACTGCTACAGGTGAGGGTCTCCACGCTCATTAATGGATAAATTATTAATAAAAACAAGAAGCCACTCTTAGTAAAAGATGTGAAATGTCTGTCTGATTTGTGATGTAATGTTAGCGTTGGGTGATATGGACGCAAGCAAATATTATGATGTCTTCCATCAAAATACCTCAGTATCGATTTTGTAATGATATTGTCAGGACTTGGTGCTTTCATAAGATATTCTGGAGATTTTTTTATTAAAAACACGTTTGTAATGTGGATCAAACAAATAATATTACAGGGAAAACAGTCTAATACTTTTAGAAATTGCCTCCCTGTTCTGTGATGCAGCCTGTAAAAGCAGGAAAGTTCTGTCATATCACAACATCATGATATCCAAAATCCCAGGCGATGTCTAGTCTCATATCAGGATGGTGATATGAGATAAATAATGACAGCTTTTCAGTGGCTGTGACGTCTTTCTCTCTGTCTCTGTCTTTCCGTCCTTCTCCTCAGAGACTGCATCATGCTGTGCTGTCTGAACAGCGGCACCAGCTTCGTGGCAGGTTTCGCCATCTTCTCGGTCCTGGGCTTCATGGCCTACGAGCAGAACGTTCCCATCGAAGCTGTGGCAGAATCTGGTGAGAGAGCAAACGATTTGTCACCACAGAGTGTCTGATTCAGAATGAAAATTACATTATGATCTTAACTTTTCTGATATATTTGTGATAAAATGCCATTAAGCCATTAAGAAAAGAATATGGCATAATTATTACCAGAAATACATCTTTACGTATCTTTAAGCAAACAGAGCACAGCTTGGATGAAGCCACTTTTGAATCTGAATTTCAGCATCGCCATCCATCGCACGGTCCCAACACAGAGAAACACAACCTGTTATATAACTCCACACTCTTCACCTAGGCTCTTAGACTGCCATATAATGATTTATTCAAGTCCACATGAATGATTTAGTGAATGTGACAGAGCGAGCGAGAGAGCAATCTGAAATGTTTGTCTCAAAGCAGAGTGAGGACAGAGCTTAATGTTTTAGATAATGTGTTTCCAAGGGGCTGCCACCAAACCCTGGTGCTACATTACACAACGGCATGTCAGCCCTGGTTTTGAGCCAGCTGGTCTCATGCCACTCTGTAACAAAATCTCATCTCACCACTAATAATTTTACCTCTGTGTATGTAAAGATCCCTCGGAGCCATCATATCCTACTTTAATACTGTGGCCATAATGTTGTTGTTTTGCTGTTATTTTTGTTTTAGTCTGTTAGTAGAATGACAGAAGGGTGCGACGGTGTACCAGGGTCACTGTAGGGAGAGAAAAAAAATATGTAACCGAGGAAGGGGGTGTAATATTCCGAGAAAAAAACTCTGAATTTCCAAGATTAATTTAAATTTATTAAATTAAAATTTAAATTTATGAAAAAAAATTAGATATTCTCTGAGATTAAAGTGATAGATTTACAAGAAAAAGCTCACAAATTTATGAGATAAAAACTTGAAAATTCTGAGATCATAAAGTCACAAATTTGCAAGAAAAATCGAGGAAAAATTGTTTTCCTTATCCTATCGGATTAAGTAAGAAGGAAATCCTGCTGATTTGAGCCCAGAATCACAATCTTCTCATCAGAATCTGGACTTTGAAGAGAAGTTGCTGTGACTTGGGCTGATTCAGAAGAAAATAATATTGTGATTTTGGCTAAAATCAGCAGGATTTCCTTGTTCCTAAATCCCATTGAAAAGTAGAATTTGATGATGTCATCAGCTGCAGGCCTGATAGTCGGCGAGCAGCAGCATCTGCAGCGTGTCGCCAATCCAACCTCGCAAAATCAAGCCATGTGCTTCCTTTATAAGTATAATAGTATATGAAAGATACATATAAGAAAATGTATTTTTCCAAGTTTTTTTCTCGTAAATGTGTGACTTTATTATCTCAGAATTTTCAATTTTCAATTCTGAGTTTTTTCTCTGAATATAACCCCCCCCAACCCCCAACCTTTACAGCCTGCTGCCATCATGTCTCTGCCTTCTCTTTCATTATGTCAGAAAACTCTTGACAACACTATAATAGTAATATTGCTGTGTGTGTGTGTGTGTGTGTGTGTGTGTGTGTGTGTGTGTGTGTGTGTGTGTGTGTGTGTGCGTGTGTATCTTGTGTGATGCAGGTCCCGGTCTGGCCTTCATTGCGTACCCCAAGGCTGTTACTATGATGCCTCTGTCTCCGCTGTGGGCGTGTCTCTTCTTCATGATGCTCATCTTCCTCGGCCTGGACAGTCAAGTGAGGACCGCTGGTGTCAGGACATTGAGCTGCTTCTGCTTTAAAACAGAAAATTTGGGTTTTCTTGACCCCTGCAGTTTAAATCACATTTGACGTGTTGGCCTGTTGAGGTTCAGAAAGTTGGGTCAAGCTGTGTGAGTTAAAAATATATATACATGTATGAGGTGAATGATATGACACTGGAACTCATATGGTTCTGACACTTCAAGTTAAAGAACGTGCTGTTTATGGATTTAGGTTTGTATGTCGCTCTTTTTCAGACTTGGAGCATCTGATGAGAAAAAAAGATGTGCCTTCACTTGTGCAAGAATTTACTCAACATCTCAGCTACATTGCTCCCACTAAGAGGAAAAATTAAAAAAACAAACTGTTATCATGTATTAATTTTTCTCTGAGCTTCCACTGAGTCCAGTCCTTTGAGTTTTGTGCACCTTTAATCTTTAGATTTTTGGCACACCTGCTCAGTTCATCTCAGTGGCACAACCAGATTGAATGTAATAAATGATAATAGATTACATTTTTATGTATATTCATGATAATCACTCAAAATAACTATTTATTAACTGTTTTATATTCCTTGAAATACCCAACTACCACTAAGACATTTCAAAATGCTTTCTTTCAAATTAAAATTTTGTCTAAACTGTCATCTACTTGCCAGCGTTATATCAAAACGGCATTGAGTAATCAGACACTCCTTTAAGGTAATCCCACATAGTGTTTCCAAAGTAAAGCAAGTTTTATAGACATAAGAAATGAGCATTGAGTGAAATAATGTCTTGATATTGCTCTTGAGATCTTTCTGAATCAAAATGTAAGTGGGGATGCACCTTGTCTTTGCAGTTTGTGTGTGTGGAGAGCTTGGTGACAGCCGTGGTTGACATGTACCCCGAGACCTTCAGGAGAGGCTACCGCAGAGAGCTGCTCATTCTCGGCATGTCTGTGGTGTCCTTCCTCATAGGACTCATCATGTGTACAGAGGTAAGACTCATCACTGCTTAGCATAAACATGCCATGTGTTCAGGTTTCAAGCTCAACCTGTTTTCCATGAGTTGTCCTTTGTTAGATTTATTACCTGCACGCAAGCGAGTAATTATAATATTTTGATGTGTCCCAAAGCAAATCAAATGATAGCATGAAACAGCTTCTCGATGCTGTTGCAATCTAATATTTGCAGTTTATTGTTATCAAATAATGATTAGACACAATTATATTACTGTAGATATCCTGCATTAAATATAATGAGGAAAACCACAGTAAGCAGCAAATATAAGATATGGAAGGGAGGACTGGTTACCCAAAACTTAAAACAGCTTTCCATTGCTTCTGCTGTGACCCTCAAATCATGTTAATCTTTTTATTTCTGCATAGACACAACATCACCATTGTCATCATTGTCATCATCATCGTCATCATCATCATAACCATCATCGTGAAAACACAAGTCCGAGGTGAATCCTGTCCAGGTGAATGGTTGTCGCTTAACCAGTTTGTTTTTAAGGTTGGCCTAACAGTCAGTGAAGACTTACAGTCATCCATCTCTGCAACAGTATTTATGGTGCCCGCTGCATTTCTGAGTTCTTCCACCTTTTTCTTGCAATAATGTAAAAGAAGCTGGAGGCTTCCAGAAAGGCTTTCCACTGAAAGCTCTTCATGTCTCCACATGCACTGCACTCTGTCAAGCCCCGCCACACACTGTGCTGTTCTCCACTGGTCCATGATGGCCATGATAAACAGGGGCCAGTTAGATGCAGTATAAATTGGAATATTTATGGCAAATTACAACCAACTATGAATTCTTTCTCTTTAGTATTTTGTCCTTTGTGGGCCACTGCATTATCCACTGATTTTAGCTCTGTGTCTCAGCGCCCATCTTCATCCCCACTGACCCGTCACCACGGCATCAAAAACCGCCCATGTTGCCGAGCTTTTACTCACATCTCATCTTCCACTCTACCTGCCTGCACTCAAGACACCACTCATCCTTTATTCCTTTCTGCCTCCATTAAAAGAGCCATCATGAATAAAGCCTCACATGAAGCCCAGAGTAGGATTATATCACAGTTTGAAAGGTTTCTTCTGACATCTTCTGACATTTCAGCGATGTTCACAAAGCAGCAAAATCCACTTACTTCTTCAAATCTGATATTTTAGGCTCGCTGTCCAAGCTGCACACTGAACTGATCGGATCAGATTTATCTTCTCTAGCAGCACAGCACTTTGCTGGTGAAGCTACGCTGGTTGTCATAGCAACAACGCCGGCCTACTAACGCAGAACAGTGACTTGTTTTAATGTTGATGCCACAGGCAGCATCACGCTGGTTATGGTGTCACCATTTTTCTGGTTGACACTCTGTAGTCATGGTGTAGCTCAGACACAGCAGCTAACACAACACTGATGTTTGGTGCTACTTATGCTTCTGTTTATTTTTGTTGCTCATGACGAGTTGCATAGTTCATATTCAATGTTCATTTATTTGATCATATTTTTATCTTATTTTATTTTATTTATTCTACAATACTAAGAAAACATATTGAACTCGTATTGCATATACCAACTAACATTACTATATATTTGTGCTGCCCTTAAAGAACAGCCTCAAACAGCAGCTGAAGCACTGGGACTGGAGACATTCACTGTAACACTGAAGATATTTACAATGCACTCTCACTTCTGCAATAGTAGTTTTGAACTGTGATGTAATCCTGCTCTAGCATTTATGTAAGATTTTATTCATGACGGCCCTTTCAGTGGAAGCAGGGAGGAATAAAGGATGAGTTGTCTTGTAAGGAGAAGGGCAGAGTGGATGATCACGTGCAGCAAAACCCCTGGTAACAAGGGCAACCTTAAAGTTTAACACCATTGTAACACTATTTCCATACTGCCCAGAAATCATGAGATCCACCTCACAGGGACATAATCCATCATTTGATGCATTACATTAGAAACAGGCACCTACAGTAAATTTTTCTTACCATGACTTCAGCTGTGACTTCATGATGCTACAGTCATTGCAGTTGTAATCCTGTGAAAAAGGTAGTTCCATTCAGCAGGAATTGAATGAAGAGATCATGGCTTGTCTACAGCTGGATGCTGGCTGTGTTTGCATTGGGATATACTACCGCTCTAAACATGATAGTCCATACAGTATCATCCCATACAGAAGACAGCTGTTGTCGTCCACTCTGCTTTAAGTTTTGTACAAACAGTAACTGGTCTTGTTTTTGCACATAATCGGTTGCTGGATTTCATCACATTGCCTTCTTTTTTCATTGCCTTCCATCCGTATGAAATATTTTATCACCCAGCCAAACTGCTGAAAGTACTTAGTAAAATAGCAACATGAGTGACACTGGCCTCCACCATAAGACCATCAGTTACTGACAAGCTAAATTAAAGTGCACCACTGATTTCACGGATGATGTGTGGATGAAATCCGTACTGTGTGTGCATTTGTTGGCTGTGACAGTAAACTGACTCCTGTCCTGTCCTGTCTCTTCAGGGAGGGATGTATGTCTTCCAGTTGTTTGATTCGTATGCTGCCAGTGGGATGTGTTTGCTGTTTGTGGCCATTTTTGAATCCATATGTATCGGCTGGGTGTATGGTAAGATGTAACGCTCAACTGGAAACATAACTAGAAATCTTAGAGAAGTGAGTTTATTCACCAACAAAACCTTCCAGCAAGATAAAATGTTTCCCGTCCTCTACGTTGGGGTGTGTGTGTCTACATACCACATACCATGTGAGTAAACAGCAGACTTTTTATATCCATGTTACCTCATCTTGACACACATACACACACACACGTACGTAGAGCCCAATGTCAGCCGGATGCCATTGCATAAAGCAGGTTGCAGTACTTAGTCTGAGCTTGGTTCTTTAATATTACTGCTGCCCTCTACTGGAGAATGTCTTACACAACATGCAGCTTGTATTGCGTGATATACAAGGTACACAAATGCTGTGTTTACATGAGCAAAAATGTTACAACATGCTTTGTTGAAATGTTCTTGCATTTTGTTGATTGTTTGTTCAAAAACATTTGGCTTTCATCTTTGGATTGAAAACATAAAAACTTTACACTAGTCTTAGACTTATGTGAACATGGACATATTATACATATTGATAATTGCCTTTATGACAAGTTGCATTCACTATGCTCAGTATTTTTTATATGGGCAACATTTAACAGCAACACAGGTTGAAATTGTCTCTAAATGTGCTCTCAGCAGGATGGGTTGTATCAGCTGACATTCACATATTGACTGATAGTACAGATAGTGCAGTCCTGTTTTGATGGTGATGCATTGTCAAATCAAATCAATCAGAGAAACCCTGAGCTTCCTTTGTGTGACAGTGACATTTGTTTGTGTTTCAGGAAGTGACAGGTTCTACCTAAATATTGAGGACATGATTGGCTACAAGCCTGTGTTCTTCATCAAATGGTGCTGGATGATCCTCACCCCGGGCATCTGTGCTGTGAGTTCACTGCAAACACTTCAGCAAAATAAACAGCAGGAGTAGATTCATCGTCTAGATGAACAAAACGGCCGTGAAGGACAGACAGTGACGTGCAGGAGGCGCTTGTTGTTTTATTTTGTAACCTTTAGAGTGCATTCTTTCCTGTGTTTGGTTAAAAGCTTTAGGTGTGTCATACAACCCGTGACCCGGTTAATTGTCTTTTCATTTCTTCATTCCTCAGTGAATAATCTTTTGTATATTGCTGGATTTGGGAAAATTGCACATATATTATATATATTTATACCTTTGCACTATATCACTTCTGACTCAAGAGTAACTATTCACAGAGGACATCTTTCCTCTCTGTCTTAACGCTGTGAGAGATAATTATACATACAGGATGTCATTTTTGTCTGCTGCAGGGCATCTTTCTGTTCTTCCTGATTAAGTACAAACCCCTGAAGTACAACAATGTGTACATCTACCCTGACTGGGGCTACGGTATTGGCTGGTTCATGGCCATGTCGTCCATGGTCTGCATCCCCCTGGGTATCATCTGGATGATCTGGAAGACTCCTGGCACCTTCACTGAGGTACAAGCACATGACGTTTCCCCATCAGTCCCCCATTCATATTTTTTTTTCCTGCCACCTAAGGGGAAGAATGAGGGTGCTCCCCCTCACCCTCCTAGTTAGCACACTGTTGCTCAGACACGCCATCTCATGTAGAAATCTTCTTTAAAACAAGGTACCACACATGAGCTGGACAAAAAATGTCCTTTAATCCTATCACAATGAAACTTCAGCATGATGAATATACAGCACACAAACGTTTTATGCATTACAGCTTTTATACAGTATATGGTATACTATACGACTTTCCCATTAATTTCAAGTAAGGTTTGACTCAGTTTTGAGCTCTTTTACTTAATGATGCTCACAGACAGTTCATGTCTAAATAGATATAATAAACTATATCCTACTACTACTCCTCTATATCCTACTAATAAACTATACTCCTACTCCTGTATACTACTCCCTCTCCCAAGTATATTTCAGAAGTATGAGAAACACTGCCCCCTTTCTCTTTCACGTTACAGAACAGATGAACATGATGAAAGTGATTTTTTTTCACAGGCCTTTTTCATTCCATCATCTGCAAGTCCAAGACATTTTAGCTCTGATTACAGTTTATGAAGGCCTGTTTTGTGCCCTAAAGCAATTTTCCTTTGTACTGTAAAGAAGTACAACAAATGTTGCACAAAATCTGACTCAGTGGCACATGGCGTAATGCAGTGTAGATGCTGCCATTTTGGCAATGGTCATGTTTGTATATGTTTTTGTTTGTTTGTTTGTTTGTTTGTTTGTTTTTGTTTTTTTTTCCACACACAAGCTTTTATCTAAGTGTTTACCATTTGCTGCATAGTGTACAGACAGTCATCAAGGATCCATGACAAAACAAGGCAACATATTCACAAGTATAACATTTCAATAAATAAATAAATAAATAAAAAAACAAACAAAATAAACCTTAAGATGCTCATACATTCATTTTCAATCTCAACAGCATTATGGATACCATGTATGAATAGTACACACAACAGCCTAATGTGTGAAAGGGTCACTACAAGGAAGCTATTTAAAGCTTTTAAGAGGGGGCCCAATTTCGCATTATCATAGCAATGACAAACGGGATACTGGCCAATATCCATGTTGCTTATGCTAATGTCTCAAAATTACTGTGGTAATGGTTTACTGATGTTAAAATGCTACACTTAGAACCTTTAAAACATAATTTTATAGCACAAATATTAAAATTTTTATTTTTCATGTTGACTTAATTTCACATGATCTCTCTAATTCTTTTCCTCGCTCTCTGCAGAGAATGAAGAAACTGACCACACCCAGCCCAGACCTGAAAATGAGGGGGAAACACGCCGCCCTCAGTCCTTATGCTGCCAATGACGCAAAACTAAAGGGTGATGGAAAAATATCCACCATCTCAGAGAAGGAGACACATTTCTAACTGACCACCTGACTGACCGACCAAGCTGCCTGTCACCCACACAGACGCAACAACAAAACCACAAAACAACAACAACTGCATTATCCACCACCACAAGAAACAGAAAGTTAAATAAATGACTCGGAGTGTTATATTTTGTACAAAAAAAATGAGGAAAAAAAAGGAAAAGTTATCACATGATTATGTAGTCTGTTTCTGTTTTGCACAAACTTTGATAACACATTTGTTGTTTTAACATGACTAAGTCAGTTGTTTCTGTCTTTTTTTTTTTTTTTTTTAACTATTAATATTTTAAAATCTGTTTGACATAGTTGGTTGAAGTTGTCCTGGTACCTTGTCAGTGTTGGTCACACTAGTGTCTGTGCCTTTAGAACAAAAGCAATGTGTTGTGCTGTAAAAGGTTTACACTTGTATTGGCAAAGTGCTGTATCTCCCTATTAAGTACTAGGTACACAAAATGTGACTAATATGTAGCAGCTTGGGGACCATTCTAGGTAGTTTTGTGTGTTAAGGGAGGATATTCTGTCCTAGTACTAAAGCTATAGGAGGGCACTGCGTACCCCTCCGAGTAAAACCTCGAGTTGTATTATTGAAAGAGTTCTGCTTTTTAAATCATGGACGCCGTACAAAAACGCTGTGACTCTGAGGGGTGTGGAATCTGTCTGGGCCTCCTGCAAGTCTTCCTTGCTGGAATCGCATTATGTTGCTAGTGGCACTGACAAAATCTCACATTGCATGGCTTAAGTGGCAACGTAAGATTACTAAATATCTATTTAAGAAATACTGGCCCAAGCCTACAGTGCATCTCTTTCAAAAGAGATGTCTATTCTTCTTTGGCAACATAAAGAGTTCCAGAAGGTAAACATGTCTGCAAAACTGATCCCCTCAGTTTTAGGATCCTTTAATTCTACATCTCTAGGTTTGAACTGCCAGGCTTCATACTACTACAAATAGCTCTGACTGACTCGCAGGCTGAGTCTGAAACTGTCTCTCTCTCCCCTAGCTGCCCTTCTGTAAGTCGTGGATCTCTGTCATTTCACAGCAATTATGCTGAGCCTAACGCAGAGTGACAAACAGATGTGCTTCCACCCCTGCATTTTTATTTCCTGCTCCGCCTGTAGAGAAGAAGATGGACGTCCATCAGATGAACATTTCAAAACCTATCTGTCCCCTTATCTGCACCTCTTCCTCCTTTTGCCCGCCTCTTTCAATTCTTCACTTCTCTCCTCTGCTTCTCTTTGGGATGCAACAGTGACACAGGCTTCATATGAAACTGTGACACCAGATGTGAATGCTTTGCATTTGGTGTCACATCGACGCATCAGTGATGCTTTTACTGTTGATGAGGGTGATGGATGGTGTGATGTGTGGCGTTCAACTTTTTTCTGACATTCTAAAGCCTTGAACATGATCTGAAGGAGCTACACACTTTATTTTCGCTATCTGAGCCATTGCGGGGGGGAAGCACCAGGGCCTGCCTCTTTTAGCCAGTTGGTTGTTTTAAGGGCCAATGAGCTGGTCTCATTATTCAAATCAATCTCAGCCCATTAGAGCTGCATCCAATCAGGATTCAGCTGATTCTAAATACTCCTTCCTCCCTCCCTGCCTTCTTTCCTTGCTTTGTCCATCTTTCTCACTTCAGTTCTTTTCTTCTTCCTTGTTTCCTCATGAAAATGCAATCAGATGAGAATGTCAGAGGGGAGGAAACTCAAATTTCTCTGTTTACAGTTTCTCAGGAGGAGGCACAGAAAGCAGGGAAGAAATAAGGAATTGTTGAGCTGAGGAAGTGTGTGATTGAGTAAGTCATGAGGGAGATTGAGGAAGTGTCTTCTGAGACTGAAGCCCCTCCTGTCTGAGCTGTGAAGTCCTCTGAAACACGTGATTGGTCCCTCTGGTGTGGTTGCATTATGGCATCATCACCTCCTCACTAAAGTTTGTGCAAGTAAAAACTGCATTGGAAATTATAGCCTGTTGTTTAACACTGATCAGATCGATGTATATTTTTACATCCCTTTCTAGAAATCTGTGGTTTATTTCTTGAGATGAAAAAAAAATGTTTAAAAAAAGGATTGTTGTAATACAAATACATCCTTTGTTTTGACTTTTGATATGCCGCTCAAAAGATCTTGTTATAGAAATATAATGAAAAGTGTTTTACTGTTCTGTACTGTTCTACACACATTTTGGTATTCACAGAACACATGAACTGTCTGCTTACTCATTTTTAAGAATAAATATTATAAAGGAAAAATGAGTGAAGAGTAAAGACTTTTCATTCAGACCATCTCCTGACTCACCTGTCTAATCAATTGCAAAAAAAAAAAAGAAAAAAAAGAAAAAAGATCCAAGCTGATATACTGCAATTTCTTATTCCAACCAACAATCAATCAACATCCTTTTGAAAAGCATACAAGATTTTTATTTGTGATTGAAGGTTTGCAGGGGCAAGATAAAATTTAAGACAAAATAAAGTCAGATCAAATAAATCTCTTAGACTTTGACTGATTCCCATATGGAAATATTGCAGCATCAAATACTAACACGATCAAATATTAGTACAAAGAAGAATAGCATATAAATAAGAATACAGGGTTATATAACTTCAGAATGTTGAATGGAAATGTATGAAGAAAATATGCAGCATTATGGTGCATAGGAGTACAAAACAGCAGTAGTAGCAGTAGCAGTGAGATGAAAATAAATGTCTATGTCAAAAAAAAAAAAAAAGCTAGATTTGATTTAATTTGTTCATGTGGGATTCCTGAATTTGCTATTTGTTTTAGTTAATCCATTAACAGAAAAACCCTGCTTAGGCCCTGTAGACATTTACAGCTACGCTCGGCCATCAGAATCACACCATCTGTATGTGTGAAGGCAGTGTGAATACAAAAAGCACATGCAGAGAGAGCATTGTTCTCCGGTCTCTCCATGTACTCATTCTTCAGCTAGCAGCCATGATGGAGGTTAAGCAGGTGAGGGCATGGCCAGTACTTGGATGGGAGTCCACCTGGGAAAATAAAGTTGTAATTCAAACCAGACCACAGAACTGGAGGAACTTAACCCCAAAGAAGAAAAGGGGGGCAGTTGTCCCACAGAACCCATATGCCAGCCAAGAGAAGATGTTTTAAGAAATTATTAGAGATCTTCAACATACTTTTGCTTCTTACAGGACAGTGCCATCTGAATGTGATGAAATATTGGGCTGTAAAAGTTGTGCCTACACAGACTATGCAATTGCAAGAATAAAACGCACCGTTATTATTATTATTTTGTGCCTGGCTAAAATAGTTCTAAAATGATTATTTTCCACTGACAAATTATACTTCAGTGTCAACAAGCATCAACGTGTGAAGAATTTGCTGGTTGAAATGAATCCTGAATGTATCTTTAAACTGTCCTGTCACACATACACACACACACACACATTTACAGGATGTGGAGGCAGGTCAGTTCACTAGTTGAGGCCTACTGACCTAAATGGGAGACTTTAAAGCAACCAAGTAGCAAAAGTCATTCTGAACCACAGTCCAGAAGGTGGCGGTAATGCACCTAGAAGAGGAAGAAATTACTTACTGCTTGTAGTTGTTGAGCACATTAGCAAAGGCAGGAAATACAAGAAACACTGGCTTGGAGCTTCATGTTTTCAGTCATAGTCAAAGACCTTAGAGGGACTGAGAAAGCTGAAGACATGTCCAAACTCCAGGAGCCGAGACTGTTGGTCGACCAGCAGCTGTCGATGAGATGTTTGGTCTGTTTGAGGAGCTGTCTCATTCACAGGATGAGAAGGAGCGGCAGAGAAAGCCGAGGTGTGGCTTCACAGAGAGGGTTGGTCAGACTCATCTCCCCTCCGCGTTGGACCAACACGTTTGGAGAAATGGTGTTTGATACCAAAGTTATATCAGTGGAGTGAGTTGGCTGACACAGCTGAGGGGTATTCCACAGATTCAAAGTGCTGCCACCAGGATAAAGCTTAATCCTTTACACAGTTGTCTGGCTAACTCTCTGACCCTGAGGTTTCTGCAGGAATGATTCAGTGATTCTCATGAGGAGTGCACGGTTCAGTAAACCCACGGTTCGGTCCATGTTCTCTGTATTTTTTTTTTTTTTTTTTTGGGGGGGGGATTTGCATTTTTTAATTCAGAGATTTCTTAACAATATATGAAATGAACAAATAGTCTATCAAAGGCAAAAGTCTATTCACACTATTTAAAAACAAACATAAAAATACTTTCAGCAAATTCATTACAACATCAGCTAAGCGTGAGATGCCTGTGAAAAGCCAGTTTAGCACCAGTGACACAGTGACAGCCACAACATAAACTACTAGCCTCTGCTACCGTGGCTTTGTAAAGGGCGAAATTTCCAGTACATGTAAACAGAATAGTGTAAATCGGCTGTTGATTATTCTTTTATGCAAATCATTTTGTAAAATGAAATCTTGTGACTCATTAAAATTATTTGTCCAGTTTCACCATTGTGTATCCTTTTTTTATATACATTTTTCATTTATTAGTTTGGGACAATGTAAATCTTCAAGCAAGTCCATAACTTGTGTTATTACCTCTGCATCATACTTGGCTGTAGTGTAGTTTCAGAGTGCTCATGAACTGATGGTGTGTGTGGGTCTTTATAATGCTGTGCACACTGAAAATTGTAACTCTATGGATTACATGTTATTTACATGGACCTTGGTGATTAAAACAATTTGCGTGAACCAAATTCTTAAGGCTAAGAAGTTTGATGGGTCGAATGTTGTTTGAAATGTTGGGTTAACTGTCACTTTGTGCACTACACACATGTGCAAATGTGTGTATTTCAGAGTTGCATCAGCAGCTGCTGGGGAGTAATGAAGAGGTTCCCTCTTAGCAGAAGGAGTGCAGCCCCAGTCTGAACCAGGAGGAACTCTGTACCCAGCTTCAAGGGCTGCAGGCGGCTGATATCAGCAAATTCCCATTCACTCCTGTCACTGTGAAGACTGAGGATGATGAAGAGAAAGATCAGTCCTTACAGCTTTATCAAAGCCACCCTGAAGAGAACAGAGAGGCAGAGCCTCAAGCCAGCAGCTCTGCTGAACGAATGGTTAGCTGATGGAGAGGACTGTGGAGGATCAGAACCAGCTGGGAGCTTAGATCCAGCTTCTGAATCTGAGACTGAAGACAGTGACAACTGGACAGAGACTAGAGAGCCTCAGTCAGTTTTTTTTTTTTTTTTACAGAAAGTAGACTTGGGAAGACCCATGAGAGTTCACACAGGAGAGAAATGATTTAGCTGTTCAGCCTGTGGTATAACTTTTACACAGAAACAGAGCATGAGTTTACACATGAGAATCCACACAGGAGAGAAACCATATAACTGTTGTGGCTGTGGTAAAAGTTTTACACAGAAAGTAGATTTAAAAAAAAAACTCCACAAAGGAGAGAAACCACTATGCTGTAGTGTGTGTAGGAGATATTTCAGCACTGAAGATGTATCAAAATAATTAATCATGACACAAAATTAGTCCATGTTGCCAAACTAGACAAGCAATTTAATTAGGTTTAAGAGAGAAACTAGACTGCTGTACTGCTCACTGTTGGTTCTTATTTGTAGTAGCTGTTATCCAGACATATTCAGACAAGATATTCATTGATAAAAGGAGAAATTTCTGAGGAATATTGTTCATTATGTTAAGATGGGTATGGGATTGTTGCAGTTTCTTAATTAAGCATTTGATTTACCAGGACTGATGATGTAAATGAGCACAGTCGCAATTGATTTAATTTAAATGCTCTGACGCTAAATATGTGTGGCTGCAAGAGGTGCCAGGAGCCTGGAAGGCTCCTGGAAGGAAAGGACTGTGACATGATACAGATGTTTCATGTCAAGACTTTTAAACTAGGGTAGAGGAGAACAAAGATTATTCTATGTCCCCTATGTCCAAATCGATTTGGACATTGGGGACAATGCTTTAGATAGATATCTGAACTGGGTCACCACAATACATTATGCAATCCAGACCTAAAGAAGTTGTTTACAGGCAGGGAAGCAGCAGGGATAATATCATAGGTCTAAAAGTCGACTGATTTGGGAGTGCAGAGGTCACGCTGATTTACCAAAGACTCTAGGATTTTAGATAGGTAGCAAGTTTTGAGATGGGACTACAGTTACTCAGTTCAGTTTATGTAAAAGAAGAAAATGAGCATTTAAAGAACCATACCAGTGATTTTGTATGTTTAGTGTAACATTTGGGTCTGGGTTTCTGTGGAGAGATTTAACCCCTTGTTTTAAGTCGTCTTTCCCTTGAAAAGATAGTTGGAATTCTTACCCATGTAGTGATTTTTGCTGTTGCATGTGAGTGTAATACATCCACCAACTTTGATCTATTAAATCCTTTCCAACACGATTCTGTGATACAAAGTTAAAAAACTGGATCAGAACTAGACCTGGCATAAACCAGCAAAATCATTATATGGGCAGCAATCCAAACTAACACTTTAAGAAGCCTCAAAGTTGGAAAAAACAAAGACATTTTTTTACATGATGTATAATGTCGCATACATATTCTGTATCTGCCGGCTGAAATGCTTCACTGACACCACATCACACTTACATTGAGTGAAATATTCCAAACCAAGCCTTGCTATTGTTTTATGGTGGTAACATTACATCAAAATGAAAATACAGTATCTAGATGTCTTGTGCATTATTTTATACACATTATCTTGTAATTCAGCAGGACATATTTTCGGAAACGTTGCAAACGTTGCAAAAAAATCAAATTAATGTTATATATCTTATAGATATAACACAGATCAAATTGCAAATGGCAAGCTTCAGCATTATGGAGTTACTGAGCAGTGGTTATCTTGTGTGCATGTTTACATATCCAGATCTGAAATGGACAGAGAGGGTGAGGCTTTCAGCAGGAGGCATGTAGATGGGACCTTCACCAGTGATGTGAACAAGGTCTTGGACTCCATGGTCCCCAAGGAAGATTTCCTCTGGGTCATGTGCTCTAAGGCCTCAGTGGAAAGGTAATTCCTCCACAATAAACAACAAATCACTATTTTTCCTGCTTGCCTAACGAATACACCAGCTGTCTTTTTCTCTTTTGCAGTAAAAAAAAAAAAGGCAAGAGGAGCAGCAAGAGTTTCTTCATGGAATACACGTCATCCATGTATAAACCTGGTAATCTTTTTTACTACACTGTGCGATACAAAGGTACAAAATCTTCCATAAATTAATGGTGCACCAGAGAAGTTCTGAAATTGAGACAATATTTTTTTCACAAATTGAAATTGATATTTTTAATGTGAAAACAAGAACACAACACTTTTAAAAACTCAGGCAAGCCCATGCAAAAATCCAGCGGTGGAATCAGTTTTCATTGCATATTGATAACCCGCTCTGCAACATACATTTTTTGTTGTATCAGTCTCATTTAAATGGTAACAGACACCTTTGTTTATACTATAGCCTATGCATAAAATGGTTGCATAATGTTGCTAAAAACATCATGTGGAGGCTTACCTGATGAAGGTCGGCTCTTTTCCAGCCAACCTGTCTCAGTGACAGGCACATGTGCACATTTTAAGTGTGGGACTCTGCACTCACTGAGCTAAACAAACCTCTGTCAAATATTTGGCTTTATGGACATAGTTTCAGCCAAAGACATCATGCTATACCAGTCATTTCCATTCATATTCAAATGTCTCTTTATTACTACTGTTGGATGATAATAGCCCAGTATAAAAATAAAAGGTTGTGGACAGAGAGGAAAAGCAGGAAAAGCAAAAGGAGAAAACAAAAGCAAATAAAGGATGGACAAAATCAAAGAAATTGAAAACCTAGCATTCCTGCCTGGCACCACCAGCCTTAGACCCTCAGAGCATGCAAGGAAAAACTCCCAAGGAAGACTTGCTTGTCATGGAAGAAACCTTGGGCGGGCCAAGTCAGAGGGATCCCTCACCAGGATGGCTGGGCATGCACTAGTTGCGGAGACTAGCAGACAGTGAAAAGACAGAAGGAGCGCGAGAGAAAGAGCAAGAAGGTAGCGAGAGATAGAGATAGAGCAAGAGGATGTCCTCATTTCCGATGGCTGGAGGTCCTGATTTTGACGATGCATTTCCTCCGCCATGGCAAGGCATCGGTTTGTTGACCTCATGAAGATACCCTGGAAAGAGACAAAACCAAACAAAGACACAGACAAACAGAGACAGACAAAGACACAACACAGAGATAGACATGGAAAAACACAAAGAGAAAGACGGGGTCTCGATGATGTCCCTGGCCACAGTCGTTCCTTGTCTGGTCTCAAATCTTCCCAAATTTGACTGACTTGGTGTGGTCATGTTGGAGGGTTGGGACTGGCAGCTCTTGCAGTCAACCAGTCATGTCTGAGCAAAGAGAGACAAAAAGAGACAGACAGAGAGAAAGAGCGAGAAAGACAGATGCAGACACTCACAGAAAAAGAGTAAAACTGAAGGAGACAGAAAAACGCAGAGAGAAATACAACAGAGACAGAGACAGGAAAAAAAGACAGGCGTGTGTGATTACTCCGGAATTTCGATGACCATATAGTTGTTGCTGCAGCTGAATGTATCCTCATTTTCTGCCACCAACTCCTCCTCTTCAGCTTAGCCACACTCTGTGTTAACGTCGATGTTGATTATGCAGTGACGGCTGTTGCTGATGTAATGACGAGCCGCACCGTTCCTGTGACACATGCAGCGAACATGACCAACACGAGGAGAGGAACATGGCGGTAACCAAAGGCACTATCAGGTAGATCAAGTTCTGGTCCTCCTGAACCTGCAGGAAATACTGGACCACCATCTTGTAATATGGTTTGCCTTTGACTGTCTCCATAGTATGACAGGAATAGAGGCCAGCGTTTGCTTTGGTGGGCTTCTCAATGAGCAGACCCTGCTTGAGTACACTGTGGAGGGGGCCGGGGGGGATGATGCGGCCATAGTACCACCAGGACACAGGCAGATTGCTGTCCAAAGAGCACGGGAGGAGCTGGGAGATACTGACGGTGAGGGGGATGTTGAATGGCCTTGTGTTGAGTATGACTGCGGAAACACAAACACAGACTCAGTGAGTCCACTTCAAGAATGTTTCATCTTGAGTTTACAGGTATATCTTAAGCTGAAAAATGTATGTAAGTGAATATTCAACTTACTATCAGACTCTGGGCACATGCTCACATCTCCATCAGCAATATCCTGAATGAGAAGACGACAGAGTAAAAGGACACATTACAGAAGGAGTTGTTGGAAATACAAGAAGCTCAGAGCTTATACACGGATCCAGACTGCAAGCTAGCAATAGATGTACACTGCTGTTGGACCATGTCCCAACCACAGTATGGGTCTCGGGCCAGGACACAGTCCAAACAGAACTTGTAGCAGCTACAGTCCCTGGCATTCAGCTGTACGATCACATCGTTGATTACAGTGTAAAGCTGGCCCTGTAGAAACACAACACGTGTATTGATAAATTGTCTGCATTGTGCCCACATGCTGTCCACACATGTCTTGCTTGCGTTTGGTCTATCCAAATTCAAGCAAGATCTGATCTCAGAGCATACAGACTTCATAGTTACTGTGTCCTGGCATGATCGAATGATAAAATTCACACTGAAAAGAGTGTAAGCAACGCCTTAGTAGACGGGCTACTTTTTCTGTTTTCATACACAGAAAATTTCATCAGCACAAAGAAGAATAGTGCAACAAGCCATCATGTCAGTCAGTTTGCATCCTTTATGAATCAGTCAGTGCAGTGTGTTTGTGTGTTGTGATCAGCCTTACAGTGGAGGAGGACAGCTGGAGAAAGTTGATGGGGTGGGGAGCCTCAAACAGCTGCAGCTCTTCCATCACCCGGCCATCCTCTACATTCAACTTCACAGCTTTCTGCAGCCAGCCGGAGTCTGAGGGAGAAAGGGACCAAGAATGAGCCAAAAGTGAAAATCCTTAACTCTCTATCAGTGTGAATGTTGTACACATGCTACTTGCATACCTGTGCCTATGAACATAACTGGATGCTCTTCACCATTCAGCGCTGTTACCCGGTCCACAACAATCTTTATAAATCATTTCATCAAGAGGTCATGGGTATGGGTGTACTAAGTCATATGTGTCTCTGCAGGAAGATTTTTATTCCAGGAAGCAACAAGAGGAGAAAACACTCCAAGAATTTTCTCATGCATTAATGTGTTTAATGGATAAAGTTGTCAAAAAGGCTCCTAATGGCCTGTTACATAAGGATGTGTTACTCCAAGATCAATTTGTCCAACATGTGTCTGATTGTTCCCTACGCAGAGAACTTACACAATTCGTCCGAGCTCACCCTACTTCCACCTTGATAGATGTCCACAGTGAGGCCATGCACCCACATAGCAAAATTGGTCTGGCCCAGTGGTGGGCCACACATCTCACTTACACTCGGCCCACATACCGCAATGAATTACGGTCCACAGGTGGTCCAAATTTGGTTGCCAGAAATGGGCCACATATGGCCCATGACATAGCCATATCTCAGCCACATGTATGACCATAGCTGGCCCTCTTCTGGCCCTGTGTTGGACCAGACAAGTTTCAGCACTGGTTCCAGATGTCAACCTCAACGAAACCTTAACCAAGCCACTTCTTTAATACACACTTGCCATATTTGGCCCAGACTAAAAAAAATGCCTCAGTGATGACAGTATTATGAACAAATATTTATTACATCAATACAAAACACATTTATCAGACAATTAGGGGTGTAACGATACATCGATATGGATCAGTATATCGCTTCAATGGTCAACGATCCAATGTCATCGCTGCAAAGTGAAAATATCGATCCATATCGTCATCCAGACATGCCTTTATTTTGAAATTGACCAGCTTTTTCCACAAAAACTGAACTACAACTCCAAAAGAACGATGAGTACAACAAGTCTATATTTATTTTTCTTATTAAATAGCTTGTGTTACACACTGAATGAGATTCATGACAACCAGGTGCCAGATGATTTTATTCTTCTGCAATCACATCAAAAATCACATCACAGTTTTAGTAATGGCTTTTGTAGCTGTTGTCTTCACAGCCATTTTTGTTATGACTAGTCGACTTCCGGCTTCTACCGAGATTCAGTTTAATCCAATAAACCCCATTATGACTAGGCTACTTCAGGCTTCTACCATAGCTATGACTCAGATCCATTTAAAAAACAATGTAAAGAAATAAAAATAAATTCGCCTGGCAAGGATAAACAATATAAAATGGGCACCCGTGTTCACTAACAACATATTAATCTAAGTTAAACACAGTATTTTACTGGAATTCTGTATCCTAACATCCTCTGAACATGACATTCAAAACAGTAATGTCAACATTCAAAACAATAACGTCCCGCCACTAACGTGACTGTATGGCTACATTAGTGCCTGACGCTAGCATCAGTTAGCTGCTTTATCGACTCTCATATAAATCATCAACACGTATTAAACAACATAAAACAAGTCACTGGGAGCAGAGAGGGGAATTTGACCTGACCCTATATGGTGCTTGTGTACTTATCTCACCTGCAATCACATCAAAAACACAGTTTTAGTAATGGCTTTCATAGCTGTTTGGCAAAAGCCAAATACCAGGACCTGGTCAATGAAGCTGCGTTAAAGGGGTGGCATGCAATCAGCTACCCCATTGAAGTCAGCTGCCACGGTTTCCCAGCAAAATCGGTGAACTACTTCCTTCAGAGTTTTGGGCTGGAACCTAATCTGGTGAAGAAAGCCACCAGGGACATTGCTTCAGCAGCCGAGTCCAGCTCAAGATGGCTGTGGCTGAAAAGAGCCCACAGTTGGAACCCTTCTGCTGGTGAAGGCTAGCCAGCCTTTGCTGCCCCACTCAGGAGAGGTGTTCAGGTTAAGGGGCGAAACACCTGTGATCCTGAGATACCTGCTGATGATGTGGAAGGGTTCCAACAAAGTGGAGGGTCAGGGAGTTCTATCTCGGAAGATCTGCATCAGTTAGCGTAGGTCCTAGTTGTAGCTTGTAGCAAGCATCTCTGATGTTTACTTCACCTCATATCGATCACAGGCCCGATTTGAATCAAAATCGTATTGTAGCAGACGTTGTGATAAGCATATATCGTATCGTTCTCCAAAGAATCGATATATCATATCATGATGAAACTTGTGATTTACACCCCTACAGATAATCTTTCTTGCAGTCCCTCACTCCCCTCCTCTCCTCCCTGCTTCTCATGTCCTTTCACCTCCTCCTTCCCCTCCTCCCCCATCAGCACTGTATGTGTAATGAATGAATATGAAAAAAAGAGTTTAAGTCCACAAACCAGTTGTACTCTGCACAGATCTCCTGAACGTCTGTGCGATGTTTCAGTCCACAAACCAGTTGGACTCTGCACAGATCTCCTGAACGTCTGTGCGATGTTTCAGTCCACAAACCAGTTGGACTCTGCTGCACACAACTCCTGAACGTCTGTGCCATTTGTCAGACCACAAACCAGTTGGACTCTGCACAGAACTCCTGAACATCTGTGATGGCTGCATCTGGGCCAGATGCAGCCATCTTTTGACGGTGGAATCGATTTCTTGGTCTGTGGCCCCAGATATCAGACAATTACACCTGACAGCAGCTAAAACATACATACACACAGGAAATTCAGTTTTTGTATAACCACCTAATGTGGCTACTGTACAATTACACTAAAACAGAGCCCAGGCCCTATTGACATTCTGGTGTGACATCTACACATAGGGACTGTAATTTTGCAGATCAGTCCAGTAATGAGCTGTAACCATCCTCCTACCAGGTTCTGATATGGCTCCAGGAGAAAGCATATCTGAGTGTTGTATCGCACAGAGCCACACACAGTTTAAAAATAAATACAGTCTTATGTCCCATCCCAGGTTCTGTGGTGGCTGAGTATGGACCCAAGGAAGACATATGACTACTTATTTTTTAATCATGTGTGGCTCCATGTGATACAATGCACGGCCATTCTTAATTTCCACTACCCAAATCAATTTTCTCTAAATAAACAAAACTGAGTCCTAGCCACTGTATCTATTCCAATAAAAGATAAATCATGTTTTTTACTCTGCTTGTCACCTCACCTATCTCTCTCTTCCTCCACCCTCCTCTCCTGATCCCTTCTTCCTGTCCTTCCCTCTCCTTTTTTCCTGCACCATTTCCTTTCTCCTCCCCTTTCCTTATTACCCCTCCTTTCCACTCCCCTTCTCTTCCTCTTCCTTTTTCCTCATCTTATCCTCCCATTTTCAATCTCTCCTTCTCTAAGAACCCAAATATCAATAACTCTTAAACATATGGATGACGCTATTGGCGTGAAGGTCAACTTAACAAGCACAACATCTCATATCTGTAGGCGCTGGAAGCCAATCTTTCCATTTATTCCTCTCATGTTAATATTCTTCGCCAAGGAGTTTATGATCGTTGCGTGCATGATCCTCCAAACACACTCACGAATGTCCGCCCCACCTTTGAGACCCAGTATTTTTTACCTTAAATCACATTTTCTCATTTGGGTGGACATACTCGGTGCTGGCGTGCCTCAGAATATGGATCTCAGTGCTGTCGTGCCTTGGAAAACGGCTCTCAGTGCTGGTGTGCCTCAGTGGACGCATCTTGGCGCTGGCGTGTCTCGGTGTATGGCTCTCACTGCTGGTGTGCCTCGGTGTACTGCTCTCACTGCTGGAGTGCGAGCTTGAAGGAAACTTGGTAGTGCTGGAGTGCTGACTTTGGTGTGGCTCAGGAGTGCTGTGTCTACTTAGGTGGAGGTCAGGTGTGCTGTGGCCACTTGGGTGGAGGTCAGGAGTGTCGCCATCACTTGGGAAGAGGTCAGGACTGCTGTGGCCACTTGGGAGGAGCTTGGGGCTGTTCTGCTTCCCTGGGTCTAATGCAGGAGTGTTGTGCTGCCTAAGGATCTTCAGAACTTTGGGCAATGAATCCAGTCTGTTGAGAAGTACAAACCAAATCTTAGTACTTTATCTGCTGTGACAAAATGCATTAGAATTTAAGAGCGTTGAAGCTTCTTAGCCTTTTTTTGGCTTTGTTATTTTCAGGGTGTTTTCCATCTCATCGTCTTCATCCTCTTCCCCAGGGAAAAGAATGTTCTTGGGTCTAACAACACATTTAATCATTTGCAGTGTTATGCATGAAAGATTAATAATACAAAAAAAAAAAAAAACAACAACCACAAAACCTACATTCTTTTTCTTTTAAATTTAATTCGTGAATCGTTGCCATCACTTCCAAGGTCGGTGTGTTCAACAGCTTGAGGTAGTTTGAGCCTAGCTTCATTGTAGTCATCTGGAAAAATAATACCAAAAAACAAAAACATTTTAAGTAACACATGACATACTGTTAGTTCAATTTAAAAAAGGTAGAGGTCACAGAATTTAACTTGTGTGATTTGAAAATAATTCTGGCCCTATAGGGCTTCCATCCGTCACCCGGACATTCTTGGGATTTTACAGCTTTGCCACATCAGTTTTATTTGTAGACCACAAGAACTCTCCTTTTTTTTTTTTATCCAGACTGAAGGCACAACTTCAACCTCATTTGAGTTGTCAAAGACAACAATATGAAACATCTGCAGAGAGGCAATCACCACATAAATTCCTAATCCTTAATCAACTTATCTATTCCATAGCCAACTAAAATACAAGATAAGGGTTATTAGTCTCAGTGCAGGAGTGGAACAACAACAAATTTGTTTTGGAATGGTAATCTCACATACTTCTACAGCTTCTTTCCAATCATGAAACACTTGAGATTGGTGGAGAGGCTAGAAACCACATAAATTCCCAACTCTTTTGAGTCAGTTGGATACTTAAAGAAGTGTTCCACCTGTTTATATTCATTGCCCACAATGTACACTATTCCTTTATCCTCAACTATGTTTTGGACTAAAACCAACTTGTTATCAATTTTGATACAAGAATCTCTCTCTTTGGACTTCACAACTATATCATCAATAGTGAGCACTTTAATTGACGAACTTGCTGTGATAAGCACTCTGGCACAGGCCCATCTGTATGCTCTTTATCCACTTTAGGAGATGCCTCGTTAACATCAGGACTGTAGCTGCCACTTCCCATCTCTGATAATCTGTGTATCACCTGACTCCATGGATTGCATGGCCCCCAAACCAATTTTTTAAATTTTCCTAAGAAATTCATGAAGTCTGTCTGAAACCATGGAAGCTAGACTAGACGAAATGTGACAGCGAAAGGGGCCAGTGGTGCCGATCCACAAATCTAAGAGACGCCTCATTACACCCAGGCAAACCATGTGCATATATTTGAATGGGAAGCAAGCGATCATGTTAATGCCAACATCTGCAAGAGGTGAGTGATGGATGTGGTGTTCTTCATCTGTTGCTTGTCTAAAACTGTCATGAGTTCTGGAGTATCACACACAACAGCGACAACATTTATAAAGAAGGTTTTCTGCTTGAATGGAAACCTACTTTTCAACATTTTTTACTCTTGAACCAGATTATGAAGATACTCAGCCAATGAATTTGGCTTAGAAGTACCACAAAACAGTTCGATCAACACTGGTTTCTTAGTGTATCCTTGCAACAGACCAAGAATCGGCCAAAACTGTGTACTGGTACTCTTGCAAAGAGGTAGACCATCAAAGTTCAACTGCAGTTTAAAGGCATGTCTGTCAGGCACAGAAGACCACAGTTTATTTAGGATTTTCCCCATAGAATTCAGAATTCCACAATAATGGAACAGACCACCAGCTAAAGTGTTAATGTTGTAGCTTGTTTTTGTTTTCAGCAATGTTCGTCCATCCTTTGGCAGAGAAGGATGGAAGATTTTAAGGATGCTGAGAAGCGCAGACAGAGCAATGAGAGAAATACCAAATGCAACTGCCCAATCGGCCAGTGAGCTCTGCAGATCACCACTACTCTCACTACACTGTTCTCCAAGATCAGGCAGATCCTCAACAGAGGCTACAGTCTCTTCATATACTTCCTCATCCTCAACATACAGATCCTGATCACTTTCCTCATCACTAATTTGCATCTCAGATCCCTCTGAATCATCAACACAAACACTTGACCCAAAACTGGCATCCACCATTCCTCCCTTATCCTGCTCCTTTTCAATCAATTCATTAACTCTCTTTAATGCCCTCCTTTGCACATTGCCCCTATCATTGTACATCCAAGCCTTTTCCACAAGGCGACTTTAATCAATGTTTTGTCCTTCAACCTGAAAGAGACAAAGAAGAACATTCCGAATTACAAAATTTGTTAATATATAAAAACATTTTTAATAGCTTAAAGAGAGCATGAAAATGTAAATGACAAGAATTAATTATAAGAAGTAGGGGCAGCACTAAAACCCACCTGTGGCTATGGTCTTTAAATAAGCTTAACAAATAAGAATGAAAGAACACCATGATCTAACTTTTTTTCCATTTTTTTATTTGATAATTTTGACTGTAAAACATACAGTTTTAGTGCTATATCTTGTTTCATTTATGTATACAGAATTCACTGGAATGTTATGCAAATGTGTTTTTCTTTCCTCTAGAAAACAACCTGGAACTGTCAGTTTCAGTTGAAATTTTAGGGCATAAGGCATAACTTCTTACTACAGGCTAGTAGTGATGTAGTACTCGAGATCGGTCTTGGTCTCGAGACCAGTCTCAAGACCACATTTTCAAGGTCTTGGTCTTGTCTCGGTATCGACCGCAATTTTACTTGGTCTTGTCTCGGTCTCAGATGAGCCGGACTCGGGATTTTTCCTCAAGACCAGCCGAGACCGCATCTGCAGTGATTTTTTAAAACTGCATACTTCCTCTTTCAAATGTATCAATAAAGTTTGTCACTTTAAAAGTGTTAACGCTGCCCCCTGGCTGCCCCACATATGCCACTGCCAGAGATGAGAATACGAGGGAGAGAGGAGGGCACCGTATGTGGCTGCAGAGATGTCGTCAAAGTCAGCGATAATAAAATTTGCTTTTTCAAAACATACTGCATTTATTTGCAACTCAACTGGAAAGAGAAAGCACTCGGCAGCGTGTAATCTCTGTAAAATAACGCTGACCAAGACGGCTGGGACCACGTCGAACTTTTATCGTCACCTCGAAAGGAAGCATTAGGAAAAGTAAGTGTCAAGCTGGCAAAGCTAGCTATTAACATGCCATTAATGTCGTTATTAATTAGCTTTATGTGCTCTGTCGTCCCTTCTTCTTCTTCTTCTTTTTTTTTTTTTTTTTTTTTTTTTACCATAAACAAACTTATCGATTATGGAATCGCGAAATTATCCAAATAAGACGGAATCTATTTTTAACACGGAAAGGCAAATAAACTTTCCAGGCTAACAGCAGCACACTGGCTTAGCTTGTCTATTCAGAGAAGAGGTATCACTTCGGCATATTGTTCATATTCAATCTGTGTTATCTCATGCATACTACTGCTCATTCATCGGTAGTTGAATTTTTAGGTCTGTTTGATAAGTAATTTACATTTTTAAAACAAATAATAATTTAACATATTGTTAAATACAAAAGATCCGTGGTAAAAAGTACCCCCCTCTGGAGGTTCGGAAACTTCTCTCTTTTTTGAGGTCTTGCTGTTTGCATCCCTATTATTTGATTTGGTAGGTTTGATTGGTTTAGTCTCGGTCTTGACTCGGTCTCGGCATGCTCTGGTCTCGGTTTTGTCTTGGTCTCGGCATGCTCTGGTCTCAGTCGTGACTCGGGTGAGGTGGTCTTGACTACAACACTACAGGCTAGGGCTGCACAATTAATTGCATCGCAATATGGTCTACTGCAATTTTAAAATCATGGCCACTCTTCTGTGTCCCTCTCTGCATCTACTGCCTCACTTGGGTGGAAAGCTAGCAGGTGTGTCTGCAGGTTTGTTGTCAAGTACGACAGCTGTATCAAAACCAGGGTTTTTCCTGCATATAAAATTACGAGGCCGCTGCCTCAGCCTAATTTCGTGCGTATTTTCTGACAAGCGTTGTGGTAGATGGATGTCATTTTAACTGCAGTTGCAACATTGCGCCGATGTAGTGGAGCTATATCAACAAGAATGCACCGGAAGTCGCTGCCAAAACTGCCAAAGAGGAAGAAAAGAGCCGCGAAATTCCCTTCCTGGAGGATTTTATTTTGTGTTTCGGTTTCTTCACTAGTGTGTGTGTGTTAATTGGCATCCTGGCTTTCTTTACATCCACGTCCCGTTTCTTAAATGTTTCCACGTTATCCCATCAGTGTAACTTTAATGTTTTAGCGTTGCTGATAAGCGTGGTACAATCAACCACTACTTGTTGACTCTCCTCGTCGCAAGGTCGCGACGAGGAGAGTCAACAGTGCAGGTGAAATAGTGCAGACAATTAATGTTACAGGCAGTTAAAAAGTAATCATTCATGTTACTGAAGAGATGTGATAATTTTGTCAGGTCTGAAAGTAGTGCACAAGCGCAAGTAGAAGATACCCGTAATGTAAATGGCGAGGGTCAGAGTGCAGGACAGGACGAGGAGTTGAAGCGAGGGTAACGCTCAGTCAGTTTCCAAGTCATTAGGACCATGTTAATGCAAAGCTGACGTGTAACTTACGTGATTCATTTTTTATTCATCTTTTCAGGCCTTCTCAGAAACACAGAGCCAGTGGTTTTGATAAGCAGTGGCTGAACCAATTTACCTGGCTCAGGCATACCGAGGAAGGCATGGCCAATACTTATGACAGAAGCATTGTGCCCCCACACAGCTGGCAATTGCTGCTGGCCTAGTGAGACAACCGTCCACAAACTACAGGCTTGACAGGTTAAAAAGGCATGAGATGACAGCTGTTCATAAAGCAGCAGAAGAGAAGGAGAAGTGTATTAAAAACGGTAGCTTGTTGAGCAGGGCACCTTCTTATTTGTATTTATTTTTTAATAAAATATGCTTTAAAATGATAATTGTCATTTTCTTAATTATATATTAGACTCCTAAAACACAAAATACGTTGCTTGTAAAAAGTGTTTGCTTGAGCCAGTTGAAGACGACGTATACATGCACGTGTGCACATAATCAGGATGGTACCACCTCTGCCTCAATTTGAGCCAGGAAAAACCCTGCTTAAGATTGGAGTGCCAATGCACAGTGTTTCACTGGTGTTCTACTGTTCTGTTCTCCTGAATCAAGTTTCAATAATTGCTTCTGCACAAGACATCTTTACCTCCTGAATCTTCCTTAAATCACAAGTTAACCAACTCTAAAGATTTCCATCATAATCACAAACAACCAAATGACAACCAAATCAAACGAACATCTATAATACATTTCATACCCACAGAAATAGGAAACACAATCCCCAAACTTTAAATGATTTTAAACCTGAGGTTGTCAGTTTAGTTACTGAATTACAAGAATCAGAGAGTTCTGTTGCTGATGACGTTGCCTCCTGTGCTGCAGACAAAGATGTAGAATCTGAAACTGATTTTGCCATATGCAGTTTTTCCAGTACTGAAGATATTCCCAGAGTTACTGAGAAGATCATTGCTGCAATTCTATTGAAGTTGGAACATATTTTGTTTGTACCAGCCACAGCTATTAATGAGTTACTGCATGAATTACACTATTTGTTAAATTCCCCATCTGTTCCTACTGCCTTTCACAGTTTGTCTGACATTCTTAAAAAAATATAGTGTTCAAGTTGATGAGTCAGTAGTCAAATAGCTTGCTCAGGAAGTGTGCAAGTCCAATCCTGTGGCCAAAGCCTTTGCAAAAGAAGGGCTCCTGGATACAGCTTACAAAAGGAAGCAGTATTATAAAAACATCTCCCCAGTTGAGCACATCCTTTGTCCCAAGACCAATAGGACATTTCAGTATATTCCTATTTTGTCCTCTTTAAAGCACCTGTTAAGTAATACATACCCACAAGACACAGGAAAATATTTCAGTGCAGTACAAATCAATAAGAGATGGAATTTACCATAAAGAAAATTTGTCTTTCACTGGAGAGGATTTGAAATGATCAATATTGCTATATGTTGATGACTTTGAGGTTTGTAACCCCTTTGGCATGTTGAGAAGAACTCATAAACTTTGTGGTGTCTACTGGATTTTGATTAATTTACCACCTGGATCTCACTCAGCTCTTTCTTCCATCTACTTGGCTGTATTATGCAAAACTATTGAAGAAAAGGTGTATGGGTATGAAAAAAATTCAGAGCCCCTTTAACAGCATTTGGTTATTTTAGAGAAGCATGGTGTTTTTGTTTCAGGTCTTGGAGAGTTTGTGAAAGGCACAATCCAGTTGGTAACTGCAGATAATTTAGGAGCCCACGGGATTGCAGGCTTCATTGAAAGCTTTTCTGGTGTCTACTTCTGCAGATTTTGTACAGGTGAGTGATCAGATATTCAGGTGAAAGCTGTTCAGTTGGGTCATTTTAACATTCGGACAAAAGACATGACACACATGTTACATTTGCAAGGGAGAACTCAGCTATCTTTTGTGGTGTAAAGGGAGAGTGTGTGTTCACTAAGAATTGATCTAATTTTCATGTTACTCAGGGCTACCCTCCTGACATAGTTCATGACTTATTTGAGGGTGTTATTCCAGTTGAGATTGCCCTCTGCACTGGTGTATTCATTTCCAAAAAGTATTTGTCTCTTAACGCACTTAATGAATTAATGCTGAACTTTCCATATAAGTGGAGGGATAGAACTAATAAACCTCATATTATACCACACGCTTGCGCCTCAGCAAGGACCATCAGAGGTAATGCCCATGAAAACTGGAATTTATTGAGGTTGCTTCCATTTATCATAGGAGACTTGATACCAGAGGCAGAGCCTGCTTGGCTTGTGTTGCTTGATTTAAAAGAAATTGTTGAACTTGCTGTTGCCCCTATTCATAATAAAGAGACCATTTCCTACCTGACCTGCAAAATCACAGAACACAGAGAATGATACTTGAAGCTTTTTCCTGCACGACTCTTACCAAAACATTACACTGAAATGACTGAATGTTTTGGGCCTTTAGTTGACCATTGGACTATGAGGTTTGAGGCAAAGCATAGCTTTTTTAATGAAGTTGCTCGGCATGCAAATTGTTTCAAGAATATACCACACTAGCAACCAAACATCAGCAAATGACTGCA
>NC_043984.1:10251001-10258501 GCF_902150065.1 Myripristis murdjan | reverse complement strand
TAAGGAAAACACGTCTGGCTCATGTAAACACAGGATAGTTCCACTCGGGTCTGTCTCCTTCTCCTCCATCTGTCTCTCTGTCTCCAAATAAATATAGAGACAGACCTCTTGTGCTCTCTTTGTCTCTTTAAAGCTCTCACTCACACACATCTCTGAAAACACACACACACATGCTCAGCCATGCCCATACATCATCCTCATCAACGGTATCTTGGTGATGTCATATCAGATGTGTATGTGTGTGTGTGTGTGTGTGTGTGTGTGTGTGTGTGTGTGGGTGTGTGGGTGTGACATTTCATTTCCATCCTCAGTGAGGACACAATGTCCTCAGCAGGAGATAGAAGATAAGGAAAATCGTCATTATGATTTACTATAGGGGAATGCTTTATGCAGGAACTAATGAACAGATTAGAGATGGAGGTATGCTAGGTAAAAAAATGAAGTGGTTATTGTTAAGGGCATCATACAGAGTTGAATATTCTTGTTAGTACTGTAATGCCTCTTCTGATGGAGCCCGAGGGTCTTGACAGATTTGGGCCTGTTTTCACAGAGCTAGCATGGGCCTGACCTGGGCTTGGGCCTTTTTTGTTTGTTTGTTTTTTATGTGGGACTTGGGACTTAAAATCAATAGCCATATAAATCAAAAACCTATTAATTTAATAATAAATAAAAATAGTCTAAATCAAATATGTTTTAGTACAGTGTGTATCTCTCTCTCTCTTGCACACACTCTCCCTCTCTCTGTCTTACATACACACTCACCACTCTTTCCCTCGCTCACTCCATATGGATGTTTTTTTGTTTGTTTGTTTTGTTTCTCTGCAAAAAAATACATCTCTCTCTCTCTCTCTCTCTCTCTCTCAATATATATATATATATATATATATATATGTATATATATGAAACAGCAAAAAGGTCAAGAGCCATAGGGATACAGACAAGGCACCAAGGTTAAAATAAATTAAATGGGTGCAGAAAGATTAGAGAAAGGCCTCGCAATAAAAATAGATTTTAAGAAGTGCTTTCAAAGAGAAAAGAGAATACCATCTGCCAGGCTGAGCTGCTCCTGCTGCTTGTTCCGATGCCAGAAGAGCAGTCAGCTTTTGTCTTTCATTTGGACACAGACACCATGAGGAGGGCCCAGCCTGAGGATCATTTTGGGTGAAAGTCTTGTCACAGGCAAGAGATAGAACTGCACACTGAAGCAGTTCTCTCTCTTCTTTTGGTTGAGTCATGAAAAAGAAGCACATGCAATCCTCACTGTTGCTGAATTCAGGATGGACCCAACGTTTGCAGTTTTGTCATTTCATTTTTAGTGTGTGGAGGCTTGGGTCAGTTTCAACAATTGGGTTGTTACAGGGGAGCCTGATGTGCTGATTTAGCAGACTGAAGTTAAGGGTTAGGACCTGGGTTGACAGTTGAGATTTCAATTAGGATTTGGCTTGGCTAAGGTTAGGGAACAATATATTCAAATTGGTCACACCTTCCACTTCTCCATTTTTGGTCATATGAGTGGCTTGCAAGGTGAAGTCCAAAAGAAAAACGTACTGACCAATGTTTGTGACTTAGGGGAACCCAGGCTAAGATTATCCCTCCAGGGAAAGAGGCTCTTCCACCATGTTTTCCATTGCGACCTTGGGAGCGTGCCACATTTATTTATTTATTTATTTTGAACATTATTCCAGTGTGCTTATTCTTGAATTCATTTTCTTTGTAGGAGTTATACCACAAATTGTTTTGAGGTAAGTTGTTGTAATTTTCTGACAAACCTAAAGTGGATCAGTTCTTGAATGCTCTTGAGGTAATGCTAAAAGAACGTAATGTACATTATCCCACACAACTGAGGGAAATGGACAAGACTGGTGGGCAGAATGTCCACAAACCCCAGCCAGTTGTGGCAACAAAAGGCACTCGGCGGGTGGGGAGGATTACAAGTACAGAACGAAGATTTAATGTTCCACTTGTTTGTGCCATGAGCGCTGCAGGGCACTTTGTCTCCCCCATGTTCATCTTCCCTTGAAAAAGGATGACTGAGTACCTGTGGTGAGGAAAGTTGTCAGGCTCCGGTTGGATGGAGGGCAGCCTGTTCCTGCAGTGGCTCACCCACTTGGCCAGCATGCTAAATCCCAGCCCGAGTGATCATTGCCTCCACACTGTAGCAACAACATGCAGCCCTTTGGCAAGACCTGTTTCCATGGCTTCAAAGACCGCTAAAGCAGCAGACAGATGGATGATAATCCATTCAAGGATTAGAGCTGGAATCCAAGGTGTCACCAGGTGGAGAAAGGTGCAAGCAGGTTGCAGGTCCACACCTACCTGACAGGATGCCTCACCTGTCTCCCAGGTGGCCACGTCTGCTTTTAAAAAAATGATCAAGGGGATTGTTTTATTTCCAAAGTAAAAATGTGTTTACAACGAATAAATGTTGTGTTTATGACACATGATTCATTTTTGTTTGTTGAACATAAATCAGTCAAATCAATCAATTCATCTTTGATGAATTACATGAATTTAAGTTTGTCCAGCTAAAATGGGGAAGTTAAAATCAACTACTGTGATGCTGTTTGGTATGGCTCGCTCATTTCTAGCTCTTTTCACAATAATGTTTAGAATGGATAGAGTATGTCTGTTGCAATGAATGTAAAGTAGATTTGAAATTGTTCTGCTGTGTCTTAGTAGTTTTGGGAGTTAGATAAAAATTAGAAACTACATTTCAGATTACATGACGTTCTTCCAACATCTTGGGCAAGAGGTGTGTGTGTGTGTGTGTCTGTGTGTGTTTTCTGGTGAATCATGTTGTACCGATGGGTTTCCTTTCCTGGTGCCTTGGATTTCTTGGATTTACAGCTAAATGGAGGAAACGTTTATTTATTGAATTGATGTTTGATCTGTAAGGTCCCCTGCAGAAGTGCTGGAAATCTTTACTGCGTATGGCCTGTTTGATTTATTGAGCCTGCCTGTTGAGGACGGGAAGAGGGAGCTCATCGCCGTGTGTCTCGTTCGTAATTATGGCCTTGAAGATTGAACACTGCAGTGAGACGTCTTCATTCATAAAATTGTTATAAAGCATTCTTCAGCCACCATGTTAAAGATGTGGAGCTTCATCCTCTTCCTAACCTTTTATATTGTGTCTGTCTCATTATCAGTTGTCTCTCCTGCTCATGTGAGCATTGGTTAGTTGTCTTGTCCTTAAGATAAATAAAATTTTCATGGAATGTGTATTTTTTCTACCTTTTTTTCTAATTTGTAAATCAGCTGTTTTTGAAAGAAATCAAGTGAATTTGCTCTTGAGGAATTTGTTCATCATTTTAATCACTATAAATATAGTTTCTTTTTTAAATATTCTGTTGATAATGTTCTGGCCATTTTCTTGTAATGTCTGACTAACTTCTTGCTAATATTCAGGTCATTTCTTGTTAATTCAGTCATCACCATTGAAAAAAAAAATTCTGGAACATCAGTAAATAATCAGCACAAAAAAGTACAAGAGTATTTGCAAAACATAGTCTAAAAAAACTAGAACAAATCTATATTTATGATTATTACAATGATGTAATTTAAGATTTTGAGATCAGATGTATTGTGTTAAAATGCTTGTGATCTCTTATCAGAGTGCCAGCAGGGCAAAATCACTTCAGATGGGGGTCCACAGCTTACTGAGAGTCAAGCTGGAGCTCCAGAACATGGAAAGGTTTGAAAAGCCCTGAACTAGTGAGTAGAAGCATGATGCGTTTTAGTGGTGCTTATCAGTGAATGAGCCTGTTTTTAATGTCTGCACAAGGTAGTGCTCAGGTTACAGCCCATACTGAGCTGCATATTTCTTCACATCTCTCTCAAAACTACACACACACATTGTATATGTATATGCAGGCATTATACACACACACACACACACACACACACACAGAACACTTTTTTGTGTCTTTCTCCTGTTTTTCCGCTGCTGTGTCTACATGTCCTTCTCACCCACTCCATTTCTCATTTCCTTTTCCCCTGTGCCATATACCCAACCGCACACAAATGTGCACACACACACACACACACACACACACACACACACACACATGCATACACAATCAGAGAGTGAGAGAGTGAAGAATGGCTGTAATGAGGAATTGAACCTGCGCTCTCCTGGGGAACGACAACATGTGATTGGGATTCAGTCAGCAGTGCACAGAGACCTGGCCTATTAACTAGCATGTTACACACACACATACTGTACACACACACACACACACACACACACACACACACACACACACATACACTCACATACACACACTCTGTATGTGTCCAACTGAAATAAATAGTGTACGTCCAAAATGCCTGAGAGATACAGGAAGACTGATCTTTTAGGTCCTTTGTTTCTGGGTCAGAGAGAGAGAGAGAGAGAGAGAGAGAGAGAGAGAGAGAAAGACCAGGAACGAGCGGTCAACATTTAAAGCTACAACCAACAGCTGTCTAGGGTTTCAGCATGTGCTGATGAAAACCTGTTTGTCCTGACACATGGAACCCAAATTTGGCAGGTGCACATGGTGTGGTCCATTTCTGCCATGTTGATTTGTCACCATCTTTCTTTCCTTTTTTTTTCCTCTTAAAAGGATAGTTCACCCGTTTTGGAAAAAATGTTATATTATTCCCCTTGGCCCCAGCTGTTCTGTAGGACAGTATTGGGTCGATCTCCCTCTCTTTGTTACTGAGTGCTGGATACTGGCTGGATGCTTCAGATGCTCCAGATAACTGTTAGCTGGAGGATCTAAAATGGAAGAAAAGTCCCCAAACAGTACCTCCCTTTTTCTTCAATTTTGGCCAAAGCAGCTTTTCCTCAGGCGTTCTCACATTATTATTCAGATGAAGCTTTTATTATGAAGAGAGGTGGACAGAAAGATGTGGAATGATGGTGACTGAAGAAGAGGAGGAAAAAGAGCAGAGGAAGAGAGAAAGGTGTTGGTTTAAAAGGTCAAAGGTTTACAATGGAGTGAGAAAAGAGAGATGTAGACGTGGAGACGGATTACGTAGGGATCTGCAATATCAGGACAGAAAAGAGACATAAGGGAGGGAGAGTGTGTAAAGAGGCAGGCAAGAGGCAGGAGAGGAGGACGTTAGAGGTTTGAGAAGGGAGGAGAAGACTGAGAAATATAGGTATAGGGCCACATGGGAAGGAATACTTCTTCCTCAAAGACAAATCAATGTCACCTCTAGCTCTGCAGGCCCAGAGGGACGCAGAGAGGGAGAGAGTGAGAGAGAGAGAGAGAGAGAGAGAGAGAGAGAGAGAGACAAACAGCTGCTCAGATCACATGCCTGTGCAAACCTGCTCACCTTCCCTGGCTCCCAGCTCCCCTCAGTCCCAGCAGCTCTCAGTTGGTCCTGTGTTGTTATTGGCTGGTGTTTTTCTGCACTCAGTGGCTTCTTAAAAACAACATTTTACCTCAAAAATGTGATAAGTAAAATAATGGAAATCAAGACCAGCAAAAGCGACTCTTAGAGCAAAATTTAACTTTGGAGTGTTGGGTTGTATAATTATCGGGATGTTATATGAGCCCACAGAATAATGGAAGTCAAAAGCAAGAGTCCACATGGTGGTGAAATATCCTCATTATTTGCTCTGTGCTCTCCTACACTGCTAATCCACAATATTATATTTGTGTTATCACCCTACTTTAATATGGCCTCATTTGAAAAATGTAGAACCTGCCCTTTAAATTTTGCAACATTTGAGCAGTGTTATTATTATTTTTGGTAAGCCATGGATTGTGCTTGCCAAGGCTTGCTTGGCAGCTCACAGGCTTGTTGCTTCTTTATAGGAAAAATCCAATCTAAAACAGTATAACACTACTATATATATTTTATTTAACCTTTATTTAACAAGGTTAGTCCCGTTGAGGTTAAAATCTCTTTTACAGGAGAGACCTGGCCAAGTAGGGCAGCAGCACATTTAGTTTAGACACAACTTGAAAACTCACAAGATGACGCCAAGCAAACAAAGGAATACATCAATTAATTTAACATTTACAGTTGTTGATAGGCTCAGCTTTCCTATTTTACCACAAATTCATGAATGTGGAATGTTGCATTTAACATGTTTTCTCTATGGGGAAAAATACATTGAGTTTTCACATAATCGTCCATGTCTGTGATTTAAGCCGGTGTTTAAACACTTTCCAGCCCAAATATATATATACTACTCACAAAAAGTTAGGGATATTTGGCTTTCGGGTGAAATTTACGGAAAATGTAAAAAGTTCACGCTACAGTGATATTATATCATGAAAGTAGGGCATTTAAGTAGAAGCATACACTGGTGATTTCCTCATCTCAAACAATTTCTTGAAACAAAAGCCAACAATAGTGGTGGGTATACCACAACAAAAAATGTCAATGTATGTATGTATATATAATTTTTTTTTTTTAAGATAAGAAAAAGCTAACAATGCAGTGCAATTTAAATACATAGCTTGCTGTTCTGTGACTGTCTTTGCCCAATAAATATACAACTACAATTATTCTAGCTTGCTGCTCAGCCATGATAAATATCTGCTTATCTCGCTACCATATCCTTCACTCTACTGTCTTTGTTCTCTTTCTACAAAACCAGTAAGAGGAGAATCATTACAGCTCATGTACCTCAACTCATCATGGCTGACTTATCACTCAGCGATTGGAAATTAATTTTTTAAAACTGCACCAGTGAGTACATTTTCTACTTTCTTTTCTTTTGCATACAATTATCCAGATGTCATGAATTATTTTGAGGGAATCAGAAACATGCCCGTCATTATTCCATTAGACTATGTTTTTTTTTTTTTTTTTTTTTTTTTTTTTTTTTAAATCTGGAAATCTTAAAAATGCTAACAAGTAGAAGCTTATTGGTAATGCATCTCAGACATATTTGTTTATCTAATTGTCCATTGTATATGTCTTATTCTCTTGAGATAACTGGCCAAACAAACATCATTTGAAGTCACATCCAGATATTTATACTGCAGTCTGTAGTTTGATAGCTGATTTTTTTTTCTTTGTTACTTTTTTTTTCTAAACAAGCTGGTGGAGCCTCCTTGTGGTGACATTAAACATTGCTTGGCAGGGCGCAAAGCTAACTTCCTGGAGCCTCCTACTGGTGGCGCTGAACATTGCTTGGGGTGATGTGCAGCTGCTGTAGTTTTACCTGAGACCCTGGAGGTATGTGGCCCGTGAGGCTCCACTGCTGATCAGCTGCTCCACCAGAGAAACAGGCCTTGCTCAAGGACGGGCAGTTCAGGCAGTGGAGAGCATTACTCATTGACCTGTTTTAACCCTGATGAGATCACCTTGGGACGTGTCCTGACCTGATCTCTGACAGTGTCACAGTCACTGAAACAGGCACCAGTCATCTTGCACAGTGGGGTTTACTTATTTTGTGCACTTGACCTGTCTTCAACCTGACAAATATAACTAAGCATCAGTCCATGTTGAGTAATGTTATTATAATATTGCTTAGGATAATATAATACCCATTTATTC